>NC_089783.1:16514281-16676781 GCF_040412425.1 Macrobrachium rosenbergii | reverse complement strand
ATATATATATATATATATATATATTTATGTATATATGTATATATATGGATATAAATACATATATACATATATATATATAAATATATATATATATATATATATATATATATATATATATATATATATATATATATATATATTGTGTGTGTGTGTGTTGACCTATGCTTTGCCTTATACAGGCAAACTGACATCTTTATATAGGAATTTGCTAAAACGATCTAACATGGCGCTTCGGTCAACATTTTTAGTTTTGGCAAACAGTTTTCTACATTTTCCGTTTATGTTTATTATATCGCTCCCATTACTATTGACTTGATATTGGGATAGCATTTCATGCAATTACGTGCACCATTACTTCAAACGGGGGAGTAATTTGATTCCAAAATATTGAATTATAAATCCTTTCATATCTGGCGGCCATAACGTGATGCATTAATCAGTGTGTTTATGACTCTTTAGCTTCGACATTTTATGGTATGGCGATGCCATTTACATTCGGAATTTATGCCGATGACAATTCACTTTACATATGGAGAAGAAAAACGATTGGAAGAGAGAGAAAGGGAGAGAGAAGAGAAGAAAGATAGATGCTATTTATCATAACCATTCAGATGTAAATACTGTGTGTTCCGTTGCTCAAATAAACTTTCTGGCACTGTTATCAGTTCCCTCCTCTTCTGCTCACAATCCTAACCTTCCTCTCTCTTGATAGTTCGTCGGTTTCTGTTCTATCCTACTGAAGTTAAATTTTGATTATCACGTGGCTATATTTCATCAAGGTAATTAATATTTATTCATTTTCTTATCTGAATAAAATATTTCTCTCTCATTTTTTATCTGAAGAAAATATTTCTCCCTCATTTTTTATCTGAAGAAAATATTTCTCCCTTCATCTTTTTTATCTGAAGAAAATATTTCTCCTTTCGTATTTCATCTGAAGAAAATATTTCTCCCTTCACCTTTTTTTATCTGAAGAAAATATTTCTCCCTTTATATTTCATCTGAAGAAAATATTTCTCCCTTCATATTTCATCTGGAGAAAATATTTCTCCCTTCATATTTCATCCGAAGAAAATATTTCTCCCTTCATATTTCATCTGGAGAAAATATTTCTCCCTTCATATTTCATCTGAAGAAAATATTTCTCCCTTCATATTTCATCTGAAGAAAATATTTCTCCCTTCATATTTCATCTGAAGAAAATATTTCTCCCTTCATATTTCATCTGAAGGAATATTTCTCCCTTCAAATTCGTTATATTCAGGTCTTCCCGTATTGGACATTACAGACACATGTGTCCATATCAATGAGTAAGGGATATTGGCTTAGGGGGACCAGGAGCTGGTTGGGGGATGGGATGGGGAAGAGGTTGTTGAATTAAAGAAAAAGAAAATAGAGCCAGGGCATTCCGACGTTAGAATCATATAAAAACAATAATTAACTTCTCACGAGAATATTAGTAGCCCCTGTTCTATGATTTCATAAGAAAAGATGTATATATATATATATATATATATATATATATATATATATATATATATATATATATATATATATATATACATATATATATACATACATATAAGAACAAAATCTCCAAACGCTTTAGCTGTATTTGGAACCGGCGACACCTCGTGCTTGCCCTGGTTTATTTCGAAAGGAATTTTTTGGTGAGTTTCATTTTCAGACATTGGAGTTATCTTACCTCACTCCCTGACAGGAAGCCTTTCTATAGACTTTTAAATAGTATGACCTCCTTGACCGGCGCCCCCCACCCCCTTCACTCTCTCTCTCTCTCTCTCTCTCTCTCTCTCTCTCTCTCTCTCTCTCTCTCTCTCGGGATGAGTAAGGAAAGATATGGCCGCGTTTGCTTAAAAACCTAGTGTGTCTCTGTTGACCTGACCAGTGAATTACGTACGTGACTGTTGACAGACAGAAATGGAGAGAGATAGAGAGGGAGGGAAAGAGAAGAGAGAGAGGAAAATAAGACGTGGATAATCAATGGATACTACAATTTAATTTGAAAAGGGAAGACCTCGGAGAAGTAATCCTCATCCCTTATAGAACGGCACCGTCGGTTATCAGGTAATTGCCCACTCTCTCTCTCTCTCTCTCTCTCTCTCTCTCTCTCTCTCTCTCTCTCTCTCTCTAACAAGCAGGCACAAACGAGCTACAGGTAATCCATTTCACCCCAAGAGCACCTGATGAAATCTCCTTCCATCCTCAAGCTCAAGAATGTAGTAAGAATACAGCATAAAATTCACTCCAGTCTCACACAGAGTGGAGAGCGACTCTCCGTCTAGAGAGGCACATAAAAAATGTTCTTCTTTAAGGCCTTAGATGAAGACGGAGTAATGAATGGAGCTTCATCAACGTAACGAGCCTATAGATCTAGGTAATCGCAAAACAAGGGGGGGAAAAAATGGTCGTCTTGCCTAGGAGCGAAGCTTCTATATGAAGGCAGCAAAGATAAATAGCGGATATAATTATGTAAGCAGGTGTCAAGGGTACGAAGGCGAAAAATAAACATGATAAATATAAAGATGTAAAGAGAAAACCACAACGACGTGAAGTATGCGAGTAAACACAGCAAATGTTATGACGTAAAATTTGAATCTTTGACAGATTAATGAAACAAATATGCGAGCATGGTGAAGATGTGGACGTTATTTGAACATACAGCAGTGAAGTAAAACACGTAAAGCGAAAGGTATGAACAGTTAGATGATACCACATATTGAATACATAGGACTACTGGTGTCGTATGAAAACAGAAAACAATATATATATATATATATATATATATATATATATATATATATATATATATATATATATATATATATATATCACACATTACCGCAGGTTTCGACTTTATTTCCAGGAAATAAAGTCGAAACCGGTCAGGACCTACACCCGTTTCTTAATTATTTTTCACCTGTGGTAATGTGTGTTATATGAATCACGTACAAAAGTGATAATAATCATATACATATATATATATATATATATATATATATATATATATATATATATATATATATATATATATATATATATATATATATATATATATATATATATGAAATCAAAATCGACTACAACAACATAGAAACAACTGATTAGACCAAATTTTACAGTGTTCACAGACTGAACAATATTTTTTTAAATGAAGTATAATAACCAAACAGAATATGAAAGTATACGACATAAAAGAGCAAATAAGTACATTATTATAATAAGAAACTGAAATGGTGAGAGGAATTCATTCAGTCAAAACGAATCCGGAGAAGTAAAGCTGACTGACAACAATAAAGAAAATAAACAAGTAATAAATGCGCCGAAGCAACTGAGTTTTCTGTACAGCCGCTACAGCGTGCAATCAAGGCCACCGAAAATAGATCTGTCTTCGGTGGTCTCAGTATAATGCGGTATGAGTCGCTGCCCATTAAAATTTAACCTCGACCCGGTGGTGGCCTATCTTATATCATTGACAGAAGCACGATTATGGCTAACTTTAACCTTAAATAAAATAAAATATACTGAGGCTAGAGGGCTGCAATTTGGTATGTTTGATGATTGGTAGGTGGATGATTAATATACCAATTTGTAGCCCTCTAGCCTCAGTAGCTTTTAAGATCTGAGGGCGGACAGAATAAAGTGCGGACGGACAGACAAAGCCGGCACAAAAGTAGTCTTTTAAGAAAACTGAAAATGGAAAATAAGATACAAGACACACACTAGAAACAGGGTAAGTAGGCTTTCCTTTGCGGCTGGAATTTATGCACAAGTGCTTCCCCAAACCAGAGACTTCGATAAAATGTAGGATTGTTTTTCTCGGTGGGCGATAAATTTGACTTGATTGGCTAAAGGTCTGTATTGATCCCGTTCAATACGATATCATTTGTTTCGTGCCTCCTCTGGGGTTGTTTCTTGCAGGCAACATTTCATCGGTTTCAGTGCAGGAAATTTTGGGGATGGTTTTTTATCTCTCCCTGAAGCAATTGTTTTTTTTCCTTTTTCGTTTACCTGCCAAACACCAACGTCTTTTCTTGTCCTGTTCATCCTAATCGTCAAAAGACTGGTTGCCGTAAGGATTTTAATTTTAATGTTTATTGAGTGCAATTATTTATTCTTACTCTAATTTGATCTTTCCAATCTGACAGAGGGCTTGTATGTCAGTTCTTTTCCTAGATACTTCATCGCTTAATTCTTTATCATAGCTAGCTAATCAAAAGGTTTTCTTTTCACAAACTCAGTTGTTTTGTTCATGATAATGAGAAATTTCATGTAAAAAGCCATCTTTGTTATGTATGGAATTTTGATAATTTTCTGGTAAAAGATCTGGGGAACTTTAAGTATATTTCTCTTTTTCTCGTTCTAGAATATGGATGTCTTATTTGAATACCGTTCTTGGCATTTTTTTTTTCTCTGTTTACCAAGAATCTGAATCCGACTAAACAAATTCGTCTTCCTTTTGTAAATAAAAATAATTTTCATCAGAAGTCTTATTTTCCCACTTTCAAAACGAGCTTGTTGTGAGGCATCCTTTACCATACATCCACATTGTTCCCCTGGCTGAGGCTGACGTGCCTCTGAAGCATGCGGAATTCTCCTTTTGGATTATTGTAGTTTTTTTTTTACTTCCTCTTCCAAAGTCGCTTTTAGTTTTCTGTAAAAGAAAACTATTGTACCGGCTTTGAATGTCCGTCCGCACTTTTTCTATAGGCCCTCAGATCTTAAAAACTACTGAGGTTAGAGGGTTACAAACTGGTATGTTGATCATCCACCCTCCAATCATCAAGCAGACCATATTGCAGCCCTCTAGCTTCAGTAGTTTTTACTTGATTTAAGGTTAAAGTTAGCCATAGTCGTGTTTCTGGCAATGATATAGAATAGGCCACCACCAGGCCGTAGTCAAAGTTTCATGGGCCGCGATTCATACAGCATTATACCTAGACCTTGATTGTACGCTGTAGCGGTTGTTCAGAAAACTCGATTGCGCCGAAGAAACGGCGCAATTTTTAACTGTTAAATTAGGACCCAAATCCCACAATTAATCCGTAATCACATTCACACGGATATGACTGCCGATGTAACCAAAGAAACATATTTCACTGAAAATCTCAGGCCAGCTCCGTCGTCCAGTAGTCTTGTACATACTGCCAGCTACAATGCTCTGGCTAGTCGGTGTACAGTTAACGTCATTTCAGGACAGCATCTTGATAACTGTACAGAGGGACTTCAGATTTTCTTTTCCGAGCAGCAAGCAGTACCTTCAGATTTCAGGATGTTCACTACTGGAGATTTGGTGCTCTAGGACACTAGGGTTTACAGGCATGACCTCGTTTGTTCCAGGAATTTTCTCGTTTTATTCATTCTTCTCTATTCACATTTTTTATATTTTTTTCGTTTATGTATATTAGGCTATCAAGACGAGCACCTGGCACTTTCAGCTAATCAGTGTTTAAGACAGAAAAAAGGAGTTAGAGTGGTTGAGCAGCAAAATGGAAGAAAGGAAAAGGGGAGCTGAGGTAGAGTAAAAGGGTGAAAAAAGGGTGCTGTTAGGGGCCGAAGGGACGCTGCAAACAACCTTCAGTGATGCCTACAGTGTACCACGTGAGGTGCACTAACAGCACTAACCCCTTACGGGGTTCGTATTTTTTATGTCTGCCTCCTGCAACAGGTACAAAGCAAGATATTCAGTCATCTTAAAATTGCATAAACATCTGCTTCCCCAAAACAACACTTCTTAAAACATAAAGTTATTCAGAATCATAAAGAAGAAGGGAGAGAGAAATGGGTAAAAATGAAAGCAATAAAACAATCGATGAACAAAAAGAATAATGGCCATAATCAAGGAGACTGACAACAGAGAATCCTCAGCTCTGAAAAAACCGAACGCCTTACTTGCGGTTGAAGCTTTATGGCCCCACCCATCAACCCTCCAATTCTCCTCATCAACTTTTTCCACCAACGCCGAAGACAGCAAAGTAATGTTTGCCGCTCAATATTTACCCGTACGTTGATTCGTTAATGCCATCGCTATTAGTCAGCCGTCTGGCACTCTCTCTCTCTCTCTCTCTCTCTCTCTCTCTCTCTCTCTCTCTCTCTCTCTCTCTCCGGGCTCTCCGGGAGAGCAGGTATGTGTTTCCCCCTTCCCTCCCTGTAGCCTTTCTCCTCTTCCGTTTCTTCGTATTTTTCTTTTCTGCTCCTATTCATTTGTTGTCTTCTATCTGCATTCCCTTCTCTTCCCTTTAGCTAATTTCCTTTTCCACTTATTGCTATCCTTCCCATTCTTCCTTCTCATTTTCTTTCTTTTGCTACTTCTCCTCATACACTTCTCTTCCTTTCCTATCCTTTGCCTCTTCCTTTCTGGTCCTCTTTCTTCCTTTTTCGTCCCTTCCTAAGATCCGTCCCCCCTTTCCCCTCTTTTAATTTACCCCTTTACTCGTCATATATCTGCCTCCACGCTTTCCTTTCCTGTCTATCCTCTTCTTCCCCATTCTTCCCCCTTTCCTCCGCCTTTTCCACCTCCCTTTCTTTTCATGTCGTTTTCTTCTGTACCCTTTTGCTTTCTGCGCCTTCCCCTTATTTCTTCACCTGTCTTCCCCTCCCCTTTTCTTCTCCCTTTGCCCCAAAGATCTTTCACTTCCCTTTCCCTCTCCTTTCACCCCTTCCCTTCCACTTCATTCCATTATTTTCTTCTCTGATCTTTCTTCCTCAATTTTCTGAAACCTCTCGGTTCCCACACACACTCTCCAACTCTGTAGCTTCTTAACCTCCCTTTTCTATAATTTCCCCTCTTCCCTCTTCCCTTTCCTCCATCTCCCCCTTTCCTTCCTCTCCCTTCCTTTCAACCCTCACCCCTTTCACCCGCTCCCTTTCCCCTCGTGACAGTTTCATCTTTTTTTTTTTTCTGAGGGGAGCTGCCAGGTGAGGCGGTCTCGTCATATCTCACACAAGCCGTCACGTCAGCTTCGTCATGTTGGGGAATTTAACGCAATTCGAAAAAAAAAGAGAAGACTGGGAGGTGGATAGGGATGTCTAGGGGAAATGGGGCAGGAATTATCCACCTCCTGAAATGTCGAATTTATCGTCGGCTTTTTCTGACACACTCGTCTGGGGCAGATCTAAGTGCCTTCATGCTTGGTGACGAAAGTGTACGGCTCGAGTGTTTGTGTGTTCATTATGTCTTGATGATGAGAAGTTGCACTGTAACGCATCTTTCAAGCGTACTTTGCAACAGAAGACTTGTTTAACTTTATACTAAATTTTGTGCTACTGTGGATTCTTGATTCTACACACAGTCACAAGCATAATCAAAACCCTTTAGGGTGGCGAGCTTGCTAATTAAACCTTACTGTCCGGAGCAAGTGATATTATAAGATGTGTCACCGATAGACTCTTGTTTCCATAACTTTCCTTGCAAAAAATAATTGATCTGCGGCTTTACAACAGGAAAGAGCTCTGTTTTGGTTGCAATTTTATGATTGCTAAATAAATCCATTTAAAAGAGACTTTATACTGAGATGTGAAAATTATGCATCCCATTGGAGACAGTATTTTTCATAAAGTCTTATATTATAAAAAAAACTGATAAGCAGTTAAGCATAATTATATGTCCAGCAAATAAGTAAAGCAGACGAGGCCAACGGATGATTTTGTTAAGAGAGCTACGCTATCCTTCCGTAGATTTTAGAAACTTTGTTGCTATATTCAAGATGAATTTGAATAAAGTACACTGGGGTAATGAAAAAGAAAGAATAACCTCAGTCGGTTTCTGAAATATTTTTCGCATGACTTTTTCACTCACTCCACAAATTCTCGAAAGAGCTTTGGAGAAACAGGGTAGTTTACACTGGGGGATCCACTAAAAAGAATCTGCAACAATTTTGTGTTTGTGAACACGTCTGTGTGTTTGCGCGTGTAAATATAATTTCTGGAAGATCTTTAATAAATTAATGCCCTTATCCAAGAAATTACACCACAGTCTTGTAAGCTTTTATATGTACTTACTCTACCTCCTAGAAGATGGCAGCTGCAATACTAAATGAAGATTCTTCCATCATCAATTTCATGTTATTTAATTTGAAAGTCTCCAATACAACTAAACTTATTTCATAGCTATGCTCTACACTGACACTGATGAATAAGAACAACTAAAAAAAGATTAAACAAAAAAATTTTAACCAGAGAGCGAATAATTCCACGAATGTCAGCCAAACTCCATGAACACATCATTCTTTCACTTTGTTGTCAAGATCCTCTTGAAATCTTGTTGTTTGAGAGAAGACAAATATCCTTTACTCTTTGCTGGTAGAAGCATTATGAAATTTAGCTGCTAAACCTACAGCTTTATTTTCTTAGGGTTTAAGCATTTAAAACAAAATAACTCCAGGATTGGTATCAGGATCCGAAATAACTTTTCTTGGCTGTGACATAGGAAAAGTCGAAATCAACGATTATTTTCAAATATCATGTACTTAAGGTACACAAACAGGCAGGCAGTAAATCAAAAAGACATTAACAGAACAAGCACAGTTGAAAACGCAACTTTGCTGCCTGAGAAAATGAGAATAAAATTTTGAAATCGTTTTTATATATATATATATATATATATATATATATATATATATATATATATATATATATATATACATATATATGTGTGTGTATATATATGTATAGCCATCAGACAAATTCTCTCAAGGAAAAGAATATATATACAGTATATGTATATATATATATATATATATATATATATATATATATATATATATATGTGTGTGTGTGTGTGTGTATGTATGTGTAATTATATATATACATATATATAATGTATGTACATATATATATATATATATATATATATATATATATATATATATATATATATTTATATATTCATATATATATATATATATATATATATATATATATATATATACATATACAGTATATGTGTGTGTGTGTGCGCGTTTGTTGGTGTAATGAAATTCCTAGCCATCAGACAAATTCTCTCAAGGAAAATATATATATATATATATATATATATATATATATATATATATATATATATATATATATACATATATATATATGTGTGTGTGCGTGTGTGTGTATGTACGTATATTTATATTTACATATATATATCAATATATATGTATAATATATACATATATATACACACAAATATATATTTATTCTTTTCTCCATGAGAATTTTTCTTATGCCTTTTAAAAGAATATATACTTAAAAGTCAGTCAAAGATATGAAAAGATTATTGTTTAAAAGTTATAATAACTACTTGTGTAAACAACTAAAAAACACACACACATATTTATATATATATATATATATATATATATATATATATATATATATATATATATATATATATATATATATATATATAAATTCATGTGTTCTTATGTTCCACGTGCACGTATGTATCTATATAAGTAAATATTTATGCGCACTCTTTGTGCTCGTCAGGCAGAGTATAAATGAAAACGTAAGAACAAATATCTCCTGTACGAATGCCTGCTCTCAGGTCGAACTGCAAAGCAACTTCAGGACCCGCGACCAGCGCACGTACTCAGCTACACAAAGCCTTGCTTCTCCGAAGACACAAGCAAAGGCTTTTAAAACTTCGCATGCAGGCATTTCGTGCTTGGCCCCACGAACGACGATTAGGGAGAGGAAGACTTGTCTCTCAGGAATGAGAGTGAGACCACCGTGGAGGCCGTGTGTTCCTCCTGACGTAGCAGACGAGAGGCGACGACGAGGTCACAGAAGTTGGCCAAAAACCACTGCGGCGTGAGTCACCTTTCGGGTATCCCCTAGCACTCGGGAGGTCTCTCTCTCTCTCTCTCTCTCTCTCTCTCTCTCTCTCTCTCTCTCTCTCTCAAACAAACAAACAAACACAGTTACGTCGAAGTGAACTGTCGAGGTGAATTTCTAAATGTGTAATATTACAAAACAATGCATTGCAATTAATATACAGGCGCTACGCAATCTCTCTCTCTCTCTCTCTCTCTCTCTCTCTCTCTCTCTCTCTCTGTGTGTGTGTGTGTGTGTGTGTGTGTGCGACTACATAATGGTGATGTCCAGTGGTCCACCCTTGTAAAAGTACATATTTGTGAGGTACTTTTTACTTTGTAATACAAAATTTATGTATTAGTCCTCTCTCTTTCTCTGCCTCTACCTCTCTGTCGCTCTCACAAACGCGCGCGCTCGCGCCCACATGGTAGCTGAAAAACATTCCCTTTGGGCAGTATAAATTTCTTGAATAACTACTACAACTAGTGATAAATATCGACGTTCAAATTCCGCACAATATCTTCATACATATGTGCACATATTCCTTATAAACAGGAGGAGGAAATTCCTAGTTCGTCTAAAATCGTAAGTGAAAAATTGAAAGAAACTTTAAAAACTTATCCTAACTTTCCTTGGAACGAGTTTTTCTTTTATTTTTTTATGAGAAAAAAGTAAATTTTCCTTTTGATTATGGTTTATTTCACTTAAAATAATTCACTACACTTTTTTTTTTACTAGGTAAGTCCATAATCGGCTGGTAAATCCTTTATCTTCACTGATACTGATAGAGGCAATGAATTTTTTTCTTAAAAATATCTAGTCATTAGTTCTTCCTTCAGTCTTACATCATACCCGAAAAAAACAGTTTTTTCTTCCCTTTAAAAATGATTCGTGGCTCTTATGATTAATTAAAAATTTAACACTCAATTATGAGAAATAGATGCTCGGAATTTTCACCTGTTTCTTTGTTGCGTACAGTCCTACTTTCAAAAACAGACTAAAGTTTTCTGCATACAACCCAGGACTGTACCTCACAAACTCCATATTCTATCCGATTCAGAAAGTTGGATTAAAGCATTTTCCAAATGGCCTAAGAATAAATCTCACGAACTTCAGATTTTATCGATTTAAAGCCAACACATTAATGCATTTTACCCATGCCCCATGACTAAAGCTAAAGGGTTTCAGATTTTATCGAACTTTCTCTTGTTATCTTTCTTTTTTTCTTTTTTTTGGCGGCCGGGTGGTGGCTGTGGGAGAAACATATATATGAATATTGCTCGAAAAATATTCTCTCTCTCTCTCTCTCTCTCTCTCTCTCTCTCTCTCTCTCTCTCTCTCTCTCTCTCTCTCTCTCTCTCTCTCTCGTAAAAATACAGTCTCTTTCTCGTGAGTAATATCAACCGATTTATTCGAACGTTAAGAATATTCAGAGGAGAATTATGGGATGTTTGTTAAGGGAACCAGCCGGACACATTCAACTTACAGTGAGGCAATTTATTTTGGGAATATCTATGCAAGGCTATCAACTTTCTAAAAACCGTGGATTTTCACCTTTATTTCTCTATCTAGTTGTAAAATCTTATGATGAAAATACCTTATTAGAATCAGAACTAAGGTTCGGTATCTGTTAAAGTAAAAGGCCATCAAAAGACATCATGGGCCACTCGTATTCTTATTAAAGGTTCATTTGCTCACGAACCTTCCACCTTTGATGGACAAATGAGTCGATGGATCTGGAAGTCATTGGAATTTCAAGAGTGACATTTATGCGAAGGGAATAAAAGAAGCAATTTAATAACCGAGAATCCAATCTGTAACAAAAAACTACGAGCAAGTTCGAAAAGAAAATGAATAGGTTAGCAGATGCGGCAAACGGTTCCCAGGACAACATGAAGCTTCTTCATTTCTTTAAGCATTATAAGCCAAAATGTTGTGATGGAAATATTATGACCTAGTAGCATTTTAATACCAGATGCCATTACCAGCTAACCAGGATATCAACGTGGATGTATAGCACATTCATAATTTTTCGAGTTCATTGTTCTTCTGGAGATAGTAACATGAACACAAGGAACACTTTGAGCTTGTCTGCGAAAGTTCCCAGTACTAAAACTACCGACATGATCTTAGATAAGGTCTGTGGTTCAAATGCTAAGCCTTTGAACATCAGGAATTTAACAAACTGCAGAATCCTGAATCTGTTTTCTATGAAAGCTCCGCTCTTAGTTGCATGACAGATTTGAGCATAGATGAATGTGTTTCTTTTCTCAATGCAAAGTCAGTTCTACTCTTCTCTATCCTGCAAACTCTTCGCTGTCAAAATATGTCTTAATGCCGGAGGAGAGTGCACCGAATCATTCAAACTTTTAGTCATGTATACATCTGAAGAACCAGAACAAATTTCTTTGGTAAATAATGGGTGCCTGACTGTACGACAAGTGTACTTGTAAAAATATAGAAATTCAATACCTTGCCAAGAATTAGGATAAAAAAATTTTTATTACGTTAGGATCTCAAATGGCACGTTTTTCAAGGAGGGTATTAAGATATTATAAAGAATAATTGATGAAAAGATTACTCCATGTGACCTTTTTTAAAGATTGTCACTAAGAATCATAGCCACCTCATCCATTCTCCTGTACTACTGCACACAGACTTCCTATCTCCTTTTTTTTCTTCTCGTATCCTCATCTCACCCTCGTCTCACCTCCCTAAACACCACAAGCATTCCCTGCTGACTCCATAACTCCACCTTAGAATTATTCTGAGTCTTTAACACTGTCTCGTTTTTCGTCCGTTTTCTCCTTATATCCTCTCCTTATTTCCTCCTTATCAGACTTAATTATACTTTTGCAGATATAGCTTCATTCCTTCCTTTCCAGCTTGAATTTCCATTTATCTTAACTTTTGCTCCAACCAAAAAACGATCAGTTATACCTTCAGGCACTCTTCTTCTCACCAATAAATCCACTGACTTGCTTTCTACCTACTCTGAACCAATACATCATCTAACAGACTAAAATCTTTCCCGTTTTCTCTTTCACAGACATTACTTGCATTAACATTTCTTTGGAAACCATGTATTTCCAATACACAAACCACTTTCCAAATTGATTTCTGTAGACTCTGTGTAGTCTCATTTATTCCAGGAACCCCATATCTCCTCACGGTTCACATTGTCCCTTTCTCTTTCACCTATTTTTGCCTTTAAATCACCAAGCATAAGCACCTTTTCAGTCCAGCAATGCACAGACTCCACCTCTCCCAAAGAGGTCTCTTTCATTTTTATTCTTTTCCAGCCCAGGCCCATAAACTCCCGCTATCATAACTTGCAATTCTCGAACGAATATCTTTGTATTCTTTTGCCCAACCCAAGAATCTTTTTGACATTACAAGTGCTACACGTTCCCTAATTCTGCTGCCTCCAGCTGTCCCACACAGTTACCTTTTGTCCTCCCCATTCCAGCACTCGTTGCCTTTTTACTTTGGTATATCTCGCAGCAAAAACGTCCAGCTTTCTTTCCTTAAGTAAATCAGCGACCATACTTTTTCACCGATCTGCAACTCAACCAGGAGAGTTCAAATCCCACAGATACATTATCCTTTTTCTTTACTTGTTATAAACTAATAAATTTCCTCGTTGGACGGGTCGATATCGTTCTCGGTTAGCACTTTGCTGGGCCTGCGTTCGATTCTCCGACCGGCCAATGAAGAATTAGAGGAATTCATTTCTGGTGATGGAAATTCACTTCTCGCTATAATGTTGTTCGGATTCCACTATAAGCTGTAGGTCCCGTTGCCAGGTAACCAGTTGGTTCTTAGCCACGTAAAATAAGTCTAATCCTTCGTGCCAGCCCTAGGAGAGCTGTTACTCAGCTCAGTGGTCTGGTTAAACTAAAGTATGCTAACTTATAAACTAATAAATAAAAGGCGGAGGGTTTCAACCTCATGACCAGCCATTTGTTGACTCAAGCGACCAGGGCTGTGATACTGCTACTGTTTCTTATCATTTTACGGGAATGAGAAAGTTATTACCATTGGTCTTATGCAAAGATATTTAGCTGCCATTTAGGATTACTTTCTCTCCCAAGGAACCCACAACTCCTAAGTAGGTATTGGCCCTTGTTATGGACAACAAGTCGCACCTCATAATACCAATACAACTGCATCCACACAAGCAGATTGGCCTAATTTAATGCACTAAGCCACCTAAACGACGAAGTGCATTTAGTCACTGTCATCCATATGCCATCCTAGGCAGAAGTTCGAATCCTGGTTTGTGTAAGTGCACTTATGATATGTGATTCTCAGTACACTTATCATACATGATTCTCATTCAGTGTGAATCATTTCCATGGATAATTGAATTTGTTTTATTTCGGTTCTCTGTAACTTGATATTTAGAAGCAATAAGCATATATATATATGAACTGTATATGTATGTATGTATATATATATATATATATATATATATATATATATATATATATATATATATGTGTGTGTGTGTGTGAATATATATATGTATATATATATTGCATATATACATATATATAATATATATATACATATATATAAATGTGTATACATACATATTTATATAGTACATATATATGTATATATATGTATTCACATTTTATACTATATATATATATATATATATATATATGTGTGTGTGTGTGAATATATATATGTATATATATATTGCATATATACATATATATAATATATATATACATATATATAAATGTGTATACATACATATTTATATAGTACATATATATGTATATATATGTATTCACATTTTATACTATATATATATATATATATATATATATATATATATATATATATATATATATGTGTGTGTGTGTGTGTGTGTGTGTGTGTGTGTGTGTGTGTGTGTCTATAAATCTCTCTCTCATTTCACGCTCAAATTTACCGGAAATTATCGCCAATGACATTACATGGATGTCAATGGAGTTGCATTATCCTAAATAGTACATAAATAGAATTCAATAGAACTATTTGCGATCATTATTTTGACTGATTACTAATCAATCCAAATTCGTTCAGTGCGTCGGGCAAAATATATAAAAAGCTTTCATTCATGGACATGTTTTCATTAATTGATTATCAATTTATTGTGAAAATTTAAAAAATAAATGAGTTAATCTCTTTCCCCTGGAGTGTTTTCTGTTAGTTTTCGGATTCATTACAACAGGAGGTTTTGCACCACGTTAAAAGCATTTATTTCATTCAAATTCATTCTCATTTGACAACGTAAAGATTAATTCTAATCTTTAATTACGAGCGAAATTTTGAGAAATTTATTTATATGTGAAGTCACTGTTTTACACTCTCTCTCTCTCTCTCTCTCTCTCTCTCTCTCTCTCTCTCTCTCTCTCTCTCTCTCTCTCTCTCTCTGCTTCTTGTTATGTCTGAAAATAATGGGAAATAGAAATCCCTCTAGAGATTATGATTTTTTTTTTCTCACACTGACGGACATTATTGTCGTCCAGAGATTATCTGAATATCATTCAGAAGCAAATAAAATGTCATGTTTTGGTGATGAGCTAAAGCTTTCGCGAGCATTTCTGTCAATCTTTGGTCTTGCATTCCAATCTAAACGATAAAGTTGTCATTTCCAAAAATACATCAGCATGCGACAGTGTCCCAGAATTCAGAGATAAAGAAAATATGTTAACGAATGCATACTCTGAGATAAAATCATGCTTAGCAATGACGCTGAAATTGTTCTCACAGACCCGAGAACAATTTCAGTAATATGGCTTTTAACTTTTCATTCAAAAAAGGACAGCATACATTTAGAATTTCAAAACGCAGGATTTACAAGCGATCTAGTGTGCCTGTCCAGTCAAAAATGACGGCAAAATTCAAATAATTTTGCAACTGAATGTCTCTTGTAATACATCAAGTACATTATATTATCCTGCACTTCCTGCCAGAAGATTTTGTGACACTTCAACGTAGTTTATTTCTCGAAGATTATCTTCATCATGTGTTGTATTTTAAAGGGTAGAAGTGGGTTGCCACCCCTCCCCCATACCTAGGCCTAGCAAGACTGATATGAAGATTTTACGTTTCGTAGATTAAAAGAAAATTATCAAATCACTGCACTTGTCTTTGTACATACAACTACTGTATGTAATTTTTCTATTAATCTTACCGATGCAGGGTTTTTTTAAACAGTTTTTTTAGTTAATCAATAGATTTAGCAGACTTTGTCATGTAGAGATTGACCGTGTCTTTTGACAAGCAAATTGGCAACAGAGAGAGAGAGAGAGAGAGAGAGAGAGAGAGAGAGAGAGAGAGAGAGAGAGAGAGAGAGAGATTCAAGGAAGTAGGTCAACAAAACATGACGAATGACACTGACAGACAGACAGAGATCTGAAGTCTTTTTTTATTAATTATGAGAGAGAGAGAGAGAGAGAGAGAGAGAGAGAGAGAGAGAGAGAGAGAGAGAATCCTGTATGAGAACTAGACTTCGCGTGATAGACATAAAAAGAAATCTATTAACACAGTAGTGTGAATACGAGAGAGAGAGAGAGAGAGAGAGAGAGAGAGAGAGAGAATCCTGTAAGAGAACTAGACTTCGCGTGATAGAGATAAAAAGAAATCTATTAACACAGTAGTGTGAATACGAGAGAGAGAGAGAGAGAGAGAGAGAGAGAGAGGTGTTAGTTTTGACAGAGACAGAGGAGACTCGAGCTATGTTATCATTACATCCCATCGAGAAACGAAAGACAAAAGATAAGAGACATGGCAATGAAAAAGGACCTCTACGGAGATCCCCTAAATAAATAATGTTTGTCTTTTTTACCTCACCTTACAAAAGACTTGAATTCTCTCTCTCTCTCTCTCTCTCTCTCTCTCTCTCTCTCTCTCTCTCTCTCTCTCTCTCATTATTCGTTTTTAAAGTGACTGCAAATCCTTGTCTGCCTGTCAATGTCATTCGTCATGTTTTCTTGACCAACTTTCTCTCTCTCTCTCTCTCTCTCTCTCTCTCTCTCTCTCTCTCTCTCTCCATAATTATTCATTATTTCTAAAAGTGACTTTGTTTGCTCTAAGAGTCATCCGTCATGTTTTCTTAACCGGCTTCCTTCTCTCTCTCTCTCTCTCTCTCTCTCTCTCTCTCTCTCTCTCTCTCTCTCTCTCTCTCTCTCTCTCTCTCGTCTTTTTGCTAACCTTTTAGTCAGCGCAAGTTATTCTTACTTTCGTATCAGTGCAACAGTGGACTTACTCGATTCCATACTTATCTTTTATCTTTCTAACTTTCTTATGTCTGGCCACTGAACTCTCTCTCTCTCTCTCTCTCTCTCTCTCTCTCTCTCTCTCTATATATATATATATATATATATATATATATATATATATATATATATATATATATATATATATATATATATATATATATATCTATATATATATATATATATATAGATAGATAGATATAGATATATATATATGTATATATAGGTATATATATAATGTATATATCCATCGTGACATTTTTATGTTCACAAACACTCACTTTACCTGGGAAATAACTTGCACCGAAGGGGAATTATAACTGAAAAGTGCTTTATCACCACTGGGACTCGAACTGCTACCTGGTTCAGCAACAACGATCAACAGCAACTTTGACCACTGAACTATTTAGAGAGTATAAGTTATACTGACACTGCTGTACATATGCCTGTCGAATTCAAGTTTTGCACTTAGAATCAGTATCAGCCCACCTCCACAATGGTAGCTGATTGGTAAGTTTGTAACACGTGGCTAATTATAAATTATTTTGTAATACACACTGTAACATTTTTTTTATATTCATAAACAATAAGAACAAATATCTTTTAATATTCAGTTCACTATACCACAGGAATAACTTACCCTCAAGGCAAGTTACAATTGATAAGTATTTTATCATCAGTGGGATTCGAACTGCTGCCTGGTTTAGAAACAATGACAGACAGTGACTTTGATTACTGAGCTATCAAGAGAGATATAAGTTGATGTCGACTCTGTCGTACATATGTCTGTCGAATTCAGGTTTTGTACTCTACATCTGGAGTATCAGAACTAAGACTCGTTTCCCAACTGCCCACGAGGTCAGGATTCGAACTCGCATCTGAAGGATCAGAACGAGGTCACGTTACACACCTGACCACGATGTGAGTTTGAATCCTGCTACGGACATCAGAATTTTTTTCATATTCTTCCCTTTGGATCTCAGGCTTTGTAGTGACAAGGTTATCCAAATAAACCGAAGAAACTGAGATGTTAAGAGGTTATTGTGGTTATTGCGATTGCAATACATATTAGGTAAAAATTGACCAGTAGATTCTGTATATACAATATAAATATATATATATATATATATATATATATATATATATATATATATATATATATATATATAAATATATTTATTTATTTATTTATTTATTTATATATTATATATATATATATATATATATATATATATATATATATATATTTAAACTATTTATATTATATATATGTATATATATAATTATATATATATATATATATAGCACAGTCTTTAATTTCATTAATGGTAATGCTCACGTGCCACCTACAACTCACTGGCAAACCTCCAATATCTTCTGTACCTCTTACAATCCTCAAGACTGATACTATGTTGCTCAGTCTATTCACTCCCAAACCTGCCTCTGTTTCAGCCATTTACCCCTGGTGTTCCCCAGGGCTCCACTAGATCTAAAATGGAACCACACTTCAACATATAGGTGAGCACAAGGGAAAATCTCATTCAAAATCGAGAATTCAAAATGAAAATTCAACTCAGATTTCACAGTCCAGAAAAGTGAAGATGCTAGACTTAATTATCAAAGCTGAAAAATAAGAAGTAAAAGACTGGTGGAAATATAAGTATGACGATAACATAACAGGAGGCCAGGATGCTTCGTCATGAATCCCCAGCATCCAGAGAGAACCTCAAAAGCCTGCAGCACTCTGGATCCAGCACAGTTTCTACAGAGAGGTTTTGACGCGTCGTCCGAATTTAAGTCTACAAACCTGACTCCATGGAACCTTTTTGTAATACTGAGTTCTTTATCCTCGCACTTGAATAAAATAGGGTTTTAATCCCCGCTTCCCATCTCTTTTTTCTCTCTGAGGAAGGCAAAGAAGATTTTCTCTCCCTTTCGCAATTATGTAAGACTCTTTGTCCCTCCATTTTCTCAAAGGAATTATTTATCCATCTTTTGTACTTATAAGAAATAATAAGCGAGACAGACTGACAGGCAGGCAGACAGACAAATAGCCTTATGAGATAAAGAGCATTATGATAAATATAGTGGAAACCATATTTCGTAATCCATATCAGTGGCAGGATTTGTTATATATCATGCAACCGTGAAGCTGAGGAAAAACTTACAGAAAAGAAACTGAATGAACTAGTTCCAAAATACTAAAATTAATTAATCAAAGCTGACAAATTAGGAGCAAAACCCGATGGAAGTAAGTATGCCAGAGATATTTGTGCATTAAAATGTTTTCTTTCGCTTATGCTAAAAGCTGAATATTTTAAAGGGAAAATTATACTGAAATTTCGTGGCTTTTGCCTTACGTCAAAACACAGAAGCAAACGGACAGAATGACAGTCACGAGTACAATTAAAATTATTAGTGTTAGGTCATTTCCCTAGCCAAATACATGCTTTAACCGCTGAGTTATTAATGTGTATAAGTTTTTAAAATTAAAGGAAATATCTTCACCACTGAATTATTGGCTTCTTCCTGAAGGGCTAATATCATCATTATTAGCATAACAATGAGATGAATTGTCTTACTAGGAAACCTCCATGAGAGGAAACTGCACAACCAACGTTTTGAACGTCTTTTGCTCTAAAAATTTCAATACACTAATTTAGTTTTCTGCGATATTCATTTTCCCCCTTTTTGTAAAGGCCAATGGGACAAGTAATTAAGTGTCATCATCTACACCGGCACTCAGACGAAAAAAGGTGAAGAAGCGAATTGAAAAACTTTGTAAATAATTGCTGTTCCTGTATGTTTTAATGAGTTAATGATTCGTGAAATTTCGACAATAAAGTCAATTACCTAAAAACTTCCAGCCATTTCTGCTATAAAACAGTGACAAGAGGGAATTAGGAGCGGTTTGGTAGCAAGATTACGAGATCCAGAAAATAAATGTGATGAAGTACAGTGATCAAAAGGTTAAACTGGGAGAAAAAGCCACAACTGTACTAAGGATTACCTGTTAGAGAGACTTGACAGCAAGATGGAAGACGGAGGATGGAAAGGAGGTGCAAACGATTCCTAATATTTCTATGCGCTTGTAGAAAACCCCATTCGAGACCAAGAAGATACGTAATGCCATTGCATTGTGATCGTAATTATTTTTGGAAGAGAATATTTAATTCAAGGTAATGTACTGGTTGGATTAATTGGAAAACTGAGCTGTCGTTTGCCAAGGGTACAAATACTAAAGGGGACAAGATTAGAGAAAGGTGATAAAATTGAAGAAACGTACGAAACGGCATTTCCAAAATGTATTTGAGGTCTATGAAACAAGAACTAGGAATTCGACTTTTTTTATATCTTCTAAACAACTACATTAGAATAAGGATGTGATATAGTAACTGCAGAAGTAACGTGTATTTTTATTGCACCTAAAAAAAGAAAGAGGGGAGGGCCTTTACGCACTCTCACAATGCCCCGATTTTGGTTAAGGGTTTCCCCGAGAACAATAAATGACAACAGTGCAAGTTTAGTCATCAGTTCACAATTATGTTTCCTCTTCTGTTCTCTGCTCAGTTCTCCCGGCTGTTGTTTACCTCTCTTCTTCTTGCCCTAGCATGTAAACACTGCGAATCACTCGGCAGACAGATCTTCTTTTACTTCATAAACGTTAAGTGGGATCAAGTGGTCTTAAGAAAGGATTGGCGAGTGAATGCTCCTGCACTAAAGAGCTCGCGATTGGGACCAGCTCGAGCCTATAGTTGGTCTAATCCCCGCTAGGTGTCGAAAACTGCTTCGCTAATCTAAACGAAAACAAAGTTAACCGAACGAAAACAAACGGAACGGGAAAAGAAGCGAGCAGGGTGAATCTCGTCTATGCTCGGAGGATGCGCTGATTCATCAATAAAGAGCGTTGAGGGTATTCATTTTTCGCCTTTTTTTTAATCATTTTGAGGTCTCATGCTTTACTCTACTAGACCTACTTCAATGCCGGAATGACGTAATACATAAACTCCTTTTAGCGTCACGCGTTAGGTATGTTACAGTACCAGTAAAAACTTTCGAAAATGTAAAAAACGCAAGGTTGTCGTGTTTTTCGTGTGACAGGACGCACCTGGCGACGCGTTAAGAAGAAACTTTTGTGCTACCAAGTTACAAAGAGTTCTCATTCTGCGAGTAAGGGGAATTCAAGTCTCAAGTGATCACTACGTAGGCCACATCGGTCCACAAAGGGTTATTCTTCTCATGCTGGGCACATCTAATTGTCAGTCAAGGCGGCAACAGGAGAACCTCCATAAATACGATTCGCGTTACAGACATACACACACGCACACACACACAAACACAGTTGATCCCCAAGTTCGGAATACCTGAAAGAAGGTACGGCGTCACAAATGACGTTGACAGCCAACAACCATTTAACTGTTAAGGGCAAGGCCTTTAAATAATTCATTAATCACAGGTGCATGAGAAACCCTTTTCCAACTAATATAAAATACTAAAAGTACACATTCATGCATGTACTCGCATAAACGTATGTGCATGTCCTATATTTAAATCCCTTTTAACCAAAAATTTTATTGAAATTCTCATATCTAGCATCACTGTGAGTCTTCAGTCTATTTCCAGCCTGTCTTCGATCACGTAGTTCGTGTTGGTAAAGCTACTTCTAAAATAAAATTATATATTGTCAAGATATTGCAATTTTCTTATCCTAATTATTAAATATTCAAGTTTCCCTTATTTTTCTTGGCTAGATTGTTGCTACAGATATTATTTCAATCATTGTTCTGCCCAGCTAAAGAACCGGGTCCTTTCACGTACTGGTCAGCCACGGAACACCAGTCAAGCCACTCCCCATCGTATTTCCTCTGTGGACAATAATCATCCTAGGATGGCAAAATCCAGTGACTTTCTTTTTCATTTTGCTGTCAATCTTAGGGTGATCTATTTCCTTTTCAATTTATTCCTCGCTTTTACAGCCTTCCATCTTTGTAGAAGCAGGTCTGTTGCTCCATCTGTGGTTGAGCAACTTTTTTTTTTATCAAACCTTCGTTTTCTCCTTATTTTAAGCCGGTATCTGGTTACCTTTGTGATTAGCCTATGAATTTTAACACAAGCACAATATACATAGAGTTTATATCTATTATACACATAATGTATATATACACTATCTAATACACTCCTCTATATAAACACACACACAAATATATATATATATATATATATATATATATATATATATATATATATATATATATATATATATATATATATATATATATATATATATATATATATATATATATATATATATATACATGTATAAATATATATGTATATATATATACTGCATGTATACATAAATGCAAGAGTAATTTTTAAAATACATGTTATTACTATTATGCTAGGTCGTACAATGACCCAGGAATTATTTCTCTCTCTCTCTCTCTCTCTCTCTCTCTCTCTCTCTCTCTCTCTCTCTCTCTCTCTCTCTCTCTCTCTCTCTCTCGTACGTATTTGGTATTTAATTGACAGTTACCTTCCGTATGGAATTTTTATGCGACATTTTTATTTACTCATAACCCCCTCGCCGCTAAGAATCAAGACATTTAGAGACGTTGCAGAAGTAATGGAAACATTTTAGAGGTGCTTTCTAGCCTCAGGGCATGATCCATTAGTCCCTAAAAAGGTGTAAAAACGTCTTAGAAAGAAGCTTTACGATACTTTCTCCAAATGTTGCCTTACCCTGGATTCATATATTTCATGTTTTTACTTCTCTTTTATAGTGACGAACAAAAGTTGCCTGTTTTTATTGGGAGTAATAATAATGTGATAAGGATAAACACCTTGGAGTTTTTTACAAAGTCATAAAATTTTAAACTTTTGCCTACCAAATTCTTAAAAACAACAATAGCCCTGACTCCAATCTAAAAATAGAATTTGCACTTGATGGGATCATATCCAATAAACCTAGTTAATGACTCAAATCCTCATTAACAATAAAATATGATAGTGGCCATTGGTGCATCATTATATTGACGCAGATTCGTGAATTCAGTTCGTGTAGAATTTTCTCACCCGCTGTTCGTTTCGTCTGCACGAATCCCTTAATATCGGTGGGAATGATATTTAATCCGTAAATACTCTCACTAGATGAGGCCTTGAAAGTTTGTTTAAATGACGTCAAAATCGAAAGACATGGCACTTAGTTCTTATTCGTCATTTTATGGTAATCACAAACACATTGGCCATATTCCATTAAGATATAGAACTGGTAATTATTGTATGGCTATGCTTCCCAGAAAATCTCTTAAACAGCTGTCAGAACCCCTTCAAATCAGTCATAATGAACCTATGAGACGATCTCATAAAAACTGTGCTCCAAATCTTGCATATGTCCTTTTCCCATGACAAAGTTTTGTCTCCAAAATGTATTCGTTCAAATGCATATGTCCTTATCCTTATTCCCTCCTCCCGAAAAAGTTTTGTGAAAACTAAGACCTTGTTCGTGCAATTGGAAAGTACAATATATTTCCCTGTACAATTTATTTGGCATATTTTTAGAGACATGCGTACCAAGAATTTTCCCACTCAAGAAATTTTCTTGCCTTCCATTTCAAAAATATACGAATGTTTAATTAGAATTAACTATGCTACACTTACATATATATATATATATATATATATATATATATATATATATATATATATATATATATATATATATATATATATATATATATATATCTATAATATATATAAATATATATATTATATATATATTACATATATATGTATTTATGAATGTATATGCACATATTATATACACATGCTTTTTACATACATACATACACGTACACACAGACACACACATATATATATATATGTGTGTGTGTGTGTATACTTCAGCCTTAACCTGTTTCCCTTAATAAAATGAGGTCAGTAGTAATTAATACATTGATTCTATAATTACTGAGTCGTTAATGAATTTACTGAGGTAGAAATTCCATAGCATTGGCCGTTTCATTCACCTACGCAGAGAGTTCATCAGCAGCAAAACGACCCCCACCCGCTCCCCGCCCCCCACATAAAGTGAGCCATTCATTGCTATTTTGTACTCCTCCAGTTCCCAGTCAATTAAGGCTCTCGCTTTCTAATACTCTATTTCCCTACCATGTATGGTTACATTTCTGAATGACACACTTTATTGTCCATCTCGGAACTCTCGTGTATTATTTAACGTTTGGTAACCTTTTTACGACTTCTACCTTTATCACCATTTAAATTTTATTTACATTCATTCTAACACAAGGTGATCTTGGGTCCGGGTATTCCACATGCAACTTTTCCATTTGCTCTCAAACTTCACACATTACTGTTTCATACTGAACATTTTATCCAGATACTTTTCTCCTGTTCTTTTCCCATTACTTCTCTTGTCATCTATCGTACTTTCTTAATCAAAATCAATCATGCACTTCCCCTATCATACTAAACAATGCTGATCTCGAAAACCTTTACATTCTCCTTCATCGCCTCTACCTGTACACAGATGGACAATTATTGCACTGTCACATGAAACCTTTTCCTGATCCAGACGTACCTTCTATACCACTATCGCCGCCATGCCACAGTTTCTTACTTGTAACCCCATTAACTCCTAAACTCCTAGTGTCTCATTCTTAAACCGTTTACTTGCTCTACGTAATCCTTAACAAGCACTCACAACTTATACAAACATCCCCACTCTCGCATCTTTCAATTCTGCCTCTTGCCTGTCTCCAGCACTGAACAACAACAACTCTTAAAATGACTCGCTCCATCGACGCAGGACTGAATTTACCTTCGTCGGCGTCCCTCCATTTGCTGCTTTTATTGTTACATGCATTATTTTGTTCTTTATCCTTTCTCTCTTCATTTACTTACTTGTGGAACAAACTTTTCTTCCCTAGAGTTATTGGTCATCCTCACCCGTATTCTTATTATTTAGTTTCTTTATCTCTCTTAATTTCTTCTTGAGTTCCCTATCCAACCTCCTGTAGACCTGCACATGATCTCTTCAGCCATGCATGCACCTGAAATAAGTTTTTTTTTTTCTGCTTATCAAACCACACATTTCCTAACTCCACCACTTAGTGGTTTTATTTTTTTTATTCCTACCATTCTCATCCTCTTAGTACAAATGGAAAGTGCACTCAGCTCACAAATTAAGGGATCAACATTAAGCCCTCGAACCAGATAAGGAGTGGCGGAATAAGCATGCTGCCTAAAATCCAATGTGTGTACGCGTGCTTACAAGTATAGGCCTACAGCTTCTGCGCTGAATTTCTGCACACTTATTTATTTATAAAGCATATACACAGTGATGTATAAGTATCACACGTGTTTCCTCTTTCAGATACAGCATGCAAGTCAGTCAGTTCAAGGACAGCCCGGAGAAGCTAAGTTTAGCATGAATTTCTAGATACACGGCGACACTTTCATTTCCATTGCTTTTTCATCCACTTCATATACATTTTATTTTTCCTTTATATTCTCCAAACAGCTAAAAAGAGTTCATCCTGTTGTCCTTTATTATTTCATTTATTTTTTTCTAACATCTCCTCTCGTCCTTTACGAAGTTTCACTCACCTACGAAAGGGGGCTTCTGCGACAGGTATTGAGGCATTACCCACAGCTTGACATGGGAACCGCGGTCGTCAGTGTTGCCAGGCCATGATAAATTGGCCTCTTGCTATCGTTTACGACCCGCCACCCAATGACAAGTCCGATAGTGTTGGTATTAATGCCTCTCCCGGAGTGGTTTATGGAACAGGAAGTTCTCGCTCTCCTTCACGCCAACGGTCGGATAGAATGACCATTATGGGTTAATTTGCACTCGGCGATGCAACGAAATATTGGACACTTTGGCAGAATTCTGCGTACACCTGTGGGCCCAGGTAATGAGCTGTTTTGCAATTTTTCCAACGTTGCGAAAAACCAGGGGAAAACAGGAAATATCTGCCTTATTATTGAGGTTTCTAAAAAAAAATTTCTAGCAAAGATTCATTTTAATCTCTCTCTCTCTCTCTCTCTCTCTCTCTCTCTCTCTCTCTCTCTCTCTCTCTCTCTCTCTCTCTCTCTTAGCAATCATTTCATTTTCTTTTCTATGAGCTGTTTAAAAGTTGAAATATTTAAAATTAACTATTATGTTCTACTGAGTATTCCAAGAGCCATCCCCCGTAGTTCTACAATTCGTCCACGATGATAGCACTAAAATGGTATCTCAAAGATTTATCCGCTGTCGGCAGTCTGCTCTTGAATAAAGACCGTTAGGAATTTTATGGACTGATATGGAGGTTTCCATCACATGCCAGTTGTAAGTTATGTATGGCTGTTCTCTCAATCATAAATCTTTTAGAGCATCGTTATTTTTTTTTTTTTTTCATCGCTCGGGAAAATTCCGCATTGACGGATGGGAATCTAGGACACACTGAAATTTTCAACCCAAAACTAAAATTTATGGCATAGGGAACTGGGTGAAAAAATTCAAAAGCTTTTGAATTGAAGTAAGAGGAATTCCAAGCTATAGATTTCAGTTACATTTTTTTTTTTTTTTTCCTGACAGCAATCTGAATAAAATTCAAGTTTAACCTGTACAGCCCTTTGAAATATAAGTTTAGCAGACAAAACTGGGCGTTCCTACGCTTGTGCTTTCATTGAAGTTTATGATAGGCGTTCTTTGCCTCTGTCCTGAGTGCTACACTCCTGCTGCTATAATCTGGTTACATGGATACTGCGGAGGGTTAAAGTTTAAACAGCATTCGAAATCTATCGTCTCTGACGAAGTTACGGAGAAAAATATTTGACGGACCTTACACTTACGTCTCTAAAACATTGTTACATAGTGATCATACGAGTTAAAGTAATGGTATGCCAGGTCGTCAGTGAAATGTTCATCCTTGCTAAATAGAATGCACCATACATCTAAAGGAATGGAGCTCAAAATAGATAAAGAAAGACAAGTGATGAGGACAGAGTATGCACAAATGAATTGTCACCAGATGGAGAGAGGATTAATGAGATTGAATATTTCAAATGTTTAGGGATACTGGTATATATAGTACAGGTTCTCTGCGATACAATTTAGTGAAGGACTAAAAAGGGCAAATTAAATAATAGGCAGGCTGAATAACACTTATTAATCAAATAGACTGAAGCTGCTTACGAAAGTAACATTGTGCATAACTTTAGTACGACGTGCATTGATATACAGAAATGAAACATGGTATAACAACGAAACTTTGTCTAAAAGATTTTGTGGATTTCAGCACGTAGCTGAAGAACATTAGGAGTCAGAGGACAGGGTAGAGTTGGAAATGAGACCTTGAAAGGAGTTACAGAAGTTCCATACGTAGCTATAACAATGATGAAAGGGAAATGGAGATGACTTCGACATGTCCTTCTCGCAAGCCCTGGGAGAAAGTATGTGGTAATATCAGCTGAGGTCCTGTGGAAGCCAGGAGAGTTGGGAAACCTAGACCTACTTGCATGAGAACTAAGAGACGTGAAACTATAGATAAGTGGATGATTTGTGGAAAGCAAAGCTCGTGAAAGAAACGAGTGGCGGATTTTCACCAGTCTTTTGCGTCACACAGCCATGATTGCGATGATGACGCTTTGAAATGTCTCCTCCACTCAAGCTAAGCATTTCATGTTGAAAACTCAATATTGCTCTCGTGATTATTTCAGATATTTTGCAACAGTAAGTCGACGATCTATTGCCAATAAACCTATGAATTTTCCGCATCGACAAACTTAAATAACAAGACTTTTTAACATGATGTTTTACAAACTGAATATCAAAATATGGATTATGTAAGGTGGCAAATGCAAAGACAAGTGGTGGGAGACAAATGTAGCTGTTAGGAAAATTTTAAGTAGGGTTGCACCCAAGGTATGCTAACAATTATGGTAAAATTCTTGGGGGCTTCACAGGAACTCGACATTTAAGCAAAAATAATCGTTTCAGGATTTTCATTTTGAACGAATATTTCATATTTCAATGCAGCAATGAAGACTTCAAGTGTTAATGCTACTACTCACAATGTTTTTTGTTTTTGTTTTCTCTTTTTGTGATTAATGGCTCCCTGGTGTGGTCACAAGCAACAGAACAACTATAATATGTCACCGAATTGAAAAGCAGATGCTACTAAATTCGTTATTTTCGACGCAATTACTGTCATTTGTATATTATAGATCAGTTACTAGAAATACTGTCAATACATGCACAACGATAAAACTCCTTACCCAAAGTCAAAGGTGGCTTTACTGAAAGGAGATAAAATTATAGTTATGACAAAGGGAATGAGAAAGTAAATGTATATTCTAAGACAATAAATTCCTGCAGAGAGGTGGTAGGATTCTGTAACCTTTTTCAAGTCTCCATAACCATCGATGATAAAGACAGTGGCTGAGATTTATCCACCGTTTTCAAACTTTTTAAGTCTGCCTGAATTCCCTTCTAGTTTGACGACATTCTCCTTGACAGAGGAAAAGTAGCCTTTAGTTCCCGGCCAGTTAGCACCTCCCTTCTCCTGACGAGCACAAACGCTTTTTTGTCTCAGATATCAATGTTTTTCAACTTCTGAACGAGACATCTCTCTGCTACGGCCCCATTCGTAATTAAATCTTCCCAATGTACGCCATGCCTGAATTCTAGACCAATTTTAGCATGTCATTACTGACTAGTAATGCAGCTTATGTTTTTATTTTAGCTTACTAACCGAATACTCATATTTGCTAATAATTCAATAAAATCTCGTTTCTAATTGTCTTTTTCAGCTTCTGAACGAGACATCTCTCTGCTACGGCCCCATTCGTAATTAAATCTTCCAAACGTACGCCATGCCTGAATCTAGACTAATTTTAGCATGTCATTACTGACTAGTAATGCAGTTTATGTTTTTATTTTAGCTTACTAACCGAATACTCATATTTGCTAATAATTCAATAATCACTTTTCTATAATTGTCTTCTCAGTAACGGCTTTACATTGCAATATGTCACTGATGTAACAGAAATGTTCTGTCACAAATAACGTCTTCACCTCCAATGGATAAACCTTATCCTATACCTCTTCATCAACTCCTTATCTCAGAGACTCCTCGCGTTAATATTCCGTTGCCTCTAGGCATCTCCGATGCGTTACATTCCATGCAAATATGGTACTCACTCCATAAGCACCGACCATTTAGACCGTACCCTCGGCATTGTTACTTTCCAAGAGCCATAATCTAGGTTTGCGGTTTTGTTGCATTGATCTGCACTCGTTTATAATCATTTCACGTTACTATTTTTTTCCTGATTTATAGGACCTTTTTTTTTATTCTGATTGTTAGGACCAGGTCATTTACATATAGTACCTCTGCACTTCTGGGTAGCTTCCTCCGTTAACATGATAGGAGTCCAGTGCTGATCGTAGATAGACTGTCTTCACTTTGTGTTTTGTGTCATGATGCAGTACCATCACCTGCTCAATGAGCCTCTTCGATACCCTCTGTATCAGAAATGCCCGTTTATTTGCGTGTCCTTGTACTCTGCCAAAAGACTACAAATATGTTATACAACTTTATCCTTCTCTCATGGCACTTGTCAGTTGCCTCCGTGCTTTCTTCCACTTGCACCTCACTTGCTTCGTGTTATTTTCATATATTCTGGTCAGTTCTCCTTTGAATAAATTTCCCGCTGTTTACAAGTTGTTTGTTATTTGTCATGAACTCAGACGATCACCATTTTCGTGATTTTTCAGTCTCTCCTTATTACACCAGAAAAAACATCTTACATCAGCATCCTCCACTTCATAACTATTTTCCTTGTGAAGAGGGTCTTAGAAGCTTCATTGCTACAGTGCTTAATTTTTTCCATTTTAAGATTTGTTACGTTATTTATAGTTTATGCATGCTTAGCCATTCATACCCTTTATTTCTTTCAGCCTCCCCTTTGCATTTCATTGCATGTTTACTCTTCCCTGTGCTGTGCTGAGATTTTGATTTTATTCACCCAGTTTCTTCTTCTTCTTTGTCCCTGCTAAATGCCTTTTGATCTCTTTTTCTCTTCTCCCTATGATTTTACATTTCAGTCTCTGCAATGCCTTCCAAATTTTCAAGGCTTTCTTGCTTCTTCGTCCTTTCTTTTCCATTTTTCATTCTTGTTCAGATCTATACAAAGGTCAACAAAATACAAAAATCAGCGACACCCACATACCAGAAATAGTATAAAGTTTTCAAAATAGCATTATTATTATTATTATTATTATTATTATTATTATTATTATTATTATTATTATTATTATTATTATTATTATTATTATTATTATTATTTAACCATAACTGTAACGAAAACTGTAGTTACAAACTAGAAAACATAGTTATAAAAGATACAAAAAGAGTTCAAGCACGAAAGCAAACGTCCAATACAAGAACATCTGACGATGGTTCTTTTTTATTTTTATTTTTTTCACAGTAAGCAGAACTGAACTAGCCCGTGTACAAACAAGTTCCAAAAGCATAAAGACCCTTCGGAAGGCAAATATTTGAGTAATTCTAGTAAACATGATTAGATTCTCGAGAATGAGTTCTCCTTACATAAAACCCGAGGGTAAATTAATATACAGTCCTCTTGAATTTGCTGCTCTAGTGATACAAAAAGGGTACCAAAAAGGAGACATTCCAGCTGATAATTAAGGAACGCACGGATTACGTAATACTGTCTCTGTGATTATTATCACGGAAAAAGTTACTGGCAAAACATTTACAGTTTCCCTTCAAATATTTTCTGTGGAATAACATTTTATTCTCCATTATTTCTGTAACACAAAGAGGTTTTATGAACATTTGCAGCTGAATTATATTACCATTCATTACTTCTTTGAATAAATAGTTTAAAGTGTTATCCTAATTCCATATTAAAAATTTAGGAAGCAATTATCTACTGCATACTGGCACCTTTTTTAAATAAAACTAAATAAATTAATAAATATGATGTGATATACCGGTATCTGAATTCGGTTTTCCAGGCTTTACGTGTAAATAGTTATTAACTTACTATTTTTTTATTGTCAGCTATTTTATCTTTAAGTATGCCTAACTTATATATATATATATATATATATATATATATATATATATATATATATATATATATATATATATATATATATATATATATATATATATATATATGTGTGTGTGTGTGTGTGTATACAGTATATACATATATATATTTTTGCATGTATAGATATATATACAAATAATATATATATATATATATATATATATATATATATATATATATATATATATATATATATATATATATATATATATATAATTATATATATATATATATATATATATATATATATATATATATATATATATATATATAATATATATACATGTAAATATACATATATACACACACATACATATACTTAATATATACATATATATATATATATATATATATACAGTATATATATAAAATAAAATAGCTGACAATAAAAAATAGTAAGATATTCGCGATTTACACGTAAAGCCTGGGAAAGGAATGCAGATGCCAGTATATTATACCATATTTATCAATGTATTTACTTTTATTTAAAAAAAGTGTCAGTATGCAGTAGATAATTGCTTCCTAAATTTTTAATATGGAATTAGAATAACACTTATATATATATATATATATATATATATATATATATATATATATATATATATATATATATATATATATATATATATAAATATATATATATATATATATATATATATATATATATATATATACATATATATACATAAATACATAAATTTATATATGTATATATATATACAATGTGTATATATACATAACACATATATCCATAAATGTATATATTTATAAATAATTTATATATATATATACATATACTAGCTGACCACCCCGGCACTGCCTGGGAAAACCCTGAAGGACTCAGAAAAATTCTCCTGCACCTCCTTGTGCTGACTGTCCCTTTTATCCAGGTATGACATTGGTGACTGTCCCTTTTATCCAGGAATTATGGTGTAGTGCCCACTTGGCAGGCCTATGATCAAAATCTGCTTTCTCCCACAATGAATAGCGCGGTCGAGAGAAACAAATTCTCTCGCACATCTTTTATGCAAATATTTCAATCACCGTTATTGACCCCTTTCATGTATAATGTTATGCCAGCTTTCCAGCAAGGTATGTATAATTGTCAATCAGATGTCTTGTGTCCATCCATATGCAAATTTATGTCTGTGAAGAAAAACAGATGCTTGAATTTAATCCCTTCCCCTATATGTCAATAGGCTGGGACTACTTTGCGGCTCACACAAACTATTGACCTGTGTGAAAGTTTTGTAAATAAATTAGTAAGCTGTAGACTTCTGTATCTTACTTGTGCCTAACTGTCTCTTTTATCCAAACATTACTATGCTGACTGTCCCATCCATCCAAATATTACTGTAGTAGCTGTCTCATTTATCCAGGTATTACTGTGGTGAATGTCCCTTTTATCCAGGTATTAATGTTCTGACTGTCCCATTTATCCAGGTATTACTGTACTGGCTGTCCCTTTTATCCAGATATTACTGCAGTGACTGTCCCATTTATCCAGGCATTACTGTGGTGACTGTCCATTTATACATGTATTACTATGGTGACTGTCCCTTTTAACATGGTATTATTGTGCTGACTTCCCCATTCATCCAAGTATTACTGTATTGACTGTCCCTTTTATCCATGTATTACTGTAGCGACTGTCCCATTTATCCAGGTGTTACTGTGGTGACTGTCTCGTTTCTCCAGGTATTACAGGGCTGACTGTCCCTTTTATCTAAGTATTACTGTGGTGACTGTCCATTTTATCCAGACATTGCTGTGGTGACTGTCCGCCTGTATCATTGTGGTGACTGTCCCATTTATCCAGGTATTACAGTGCTGTCTGTCCCTTTTATCCAGGTATAACTGTACTGACTGTCCCTTTTATCCAAGTATTACTGTGGTGACTGTCCATTTTATCCAGATATTACTATGATGACTGTCCCATTTAGCCATGTATTACTGTGGTGGCTGTCCCATTTATCCTGGTATTAATGTGCTGACTGTCCCTTTTATCCAGGTGGTATTACTGTGGTGACAGCCCCATTTTCCCAGATATTAATCTTCTGTCTGTCCCTTTTATCCAGGGATTACTATGCTGACTGTCCGTTTTATCTAGGTATTACTGTGGTTACTGTCCATTTTATCCAGACATTACTGTGGTGATTGTCCCATTTACCCCCCACTAAACCTATACACACCACCCCCACCCCCAACTTAACTGAAACACATCCACTAAACGTAAGAACACCCCCCTAAACTTAAACACACCCCCTATTAAACCTAAACACTCCCTGCTAAACCTAAATACACCCCCACTAAACCTAAACACACTCCCCGGTAAACCTAAACACAAACCTTGATACAGAATTATTTATCACAGGAAAGAAAAGCATTTTCAGTAAGATATTTCTATGGAATCGAGTAAATGAAATGAGGTATGATAAACCCATAGAGTTTATTTACCACATTAGTGACTAAGCCTTCGGGCAGCACCGTCCCCATTTCAGGGAAAGGGAAGGGGGATTGGGGAAGGGGAAGGGGAAGGGGAATGGGGTAGGGGTTTAAACCTACCCTTTTATCTAAGTTGAGTCAAATGATGGCCACATGCCAAATTTTGTCGAGATCGTTCAAGTGGTGCTGATTTCTATAGCGCACAAAATTACAAACATACACTCATACAAACATTCACTTTGTATATATATATATATATATATATATATATATATATATATATATATATATATATATATATATATATATATATAAGGAGGAACAGGATAGCCAGAACACGTGGTAAAATTCCAGACATTATTATTTCTTAGAAATTAACAGAGGCACAGCCGAGCTTTCGGGAATACGTAACTTTTCCCATCATCAGGTCACTTATCTATGGCTGTGCCTCTGTTAATTTCTAAGAAATAATAATGTCTGGAATTTTACCACGTCTTCTGGCTATCCTGTTTCCTCCTTAAATTGAAGTTTTCTAGAAACGACAACATAACCAGGTATATATATATATATATATATATATATATATATTTATATATATAAAACATGTATATCCATGAATGTATATATTTACAAATGAAATATATATATATATATATATATATATATATATATATATATATATATATATATATATATATATATATATATATATATATATATATATATATATATCCATATATAGACATGTATGTATATATATATATATATATATATATATACTAGTTGACCAACCTGGCGCTGCCCGAGAGAACTTTGAAGAACTCAGAAAAATTTTCCCTCATCCCCTTTGAATTGTTTTGTCGTGTAAAGCATGTGTACTATCATTGAAAATATCATACCTTTTTCTCCTTTGATTAATAATTCTTTCTTGAATTTATTACTTTAAATAAACATGATATATACATGTATACATACATCCTGGCACTTATCTGATTAAAATGGTGAAAGAGAGAGAGAGAGAGAGAGAGAGAGAGAGAGAGAGAGAGAGAGAGAGAGAGAGAGAGAGAATGATTGACTTGCAGTGGCAAACATTCTCAGGTTTTTTCTAGTATGACTTGGTGCTTAACCCCATTCCTAAAGGAAATTTATAATTGAGAAAGAGAGAGAGAGAGAGAGAGAGAGAGAGAGAGAGAGATTGGAAGCATGGATTTACTTGTAATAGTTAAAAACCTCCTAGATGAATTCCACTCCAGATTGTTTGAGTGATGCCTTGAGAGAGAGAGAGAGAGAGAGAAAGAATGTTTGGTAGAGGTAATATGGTGAAGTTGGTGTGCGTGGAGGCGGTGTTGCCAAACTACATGATCATTAATTTCAGATCTCATTTAAACCAACTTTACAAGGAATACGTCACCATAACGTCACGATGTAGTCGCTATAGCAAATTCCGAAGGTAAAAACGAGGAAAAAACAACGAATTAATGAGGAAATTCGCATTTGAACGAATAAAAAGAAGGAAATGTTGATGTCGGTCTTAGCCAGCAGCTACTTGAGATACAGTGTCCATTGGAAATTATTATCAGAATTGTAATTTAGACACCATAAAAAGAGCTGCAACTGTTTTCGGTTTCCTGTACGTATCAATAAACGCGTTTCAGTATCCTTTGACGTTTCTGAGGGAAAGTGTAGGCCGAAGTCTGAATGGTCTTATATAGAAATTGTCGATAAATGGTGATTTTTAGTGGATCAAGTACTTAGATTATTATGATGATGGTCATACCTCAGGGTACTTAAGAATTTATATTTTATTGGTAAGATAAAATTAAGATATGTTTGGCTTAAGATGAACACTGAAAAAAATGTTGTATTTTCGTCGCGGGTAATGTTTTTATCAGGGAGTAGTTTTATCACAGAAGCATTTAGCCTGTTAATACGCATGCGCGTATGGTGATGGATTTGTTTCGTCTCGTCGTTGAATTATTTCTTGTTCTCCAAGGTTGTGCCCTTAACTACGAAGTTTTTTTTGTGGATTAAGTAGTTAGATATGATGATGGTAATACCACAGGATATTTAAGAATTTGTATTTTATTGGCAAGGTATGATCAAGATACGTTTGGCTTAAAATGAACACTGAAAAAAAGGTGGTAATTTCATTACAAGTAATTTTGTAATGAGGGGGTATGTCTTTCGCAAAAGCATTTGGTCTGTCACTTTTTTCTGCGGCGAGGATTATAAACCACATGTAAACCGATATAGGTTTTCAATGTTGATTTTATTAAAGTAATAAATAATTATATTAATAATTCTCATAAATTTTGATCGACTTTCATGTAAATTCTGGTAAAAAATTTATGTTATAGGGGATTTGGATTTATAATATAGGTTAATCATATGTCTGGTGGCTCAGGGAAAAAAATGGTGGAGAGTCAAGTGAAAAATGAGAATAAACCAGAAACCTGAAGGAAAAGGTGACGTAAAAACGAAAACTTCATTTGTTTTGTCTGTGTTTGTATGTCTGTCACGGGGTAGGGGTTTGATTTTGAGTTATAAACCTTTCTGGGGTGACATAGTGGCCATATGCAAAATTTTGTCTGGGTCTGTCAAGCGGTTTGGATTTCTATAGTGGACAAACAAATATACAAATATTCTCATATATATATATATATATATATATATATATATATATATATATATATATATATATATATATATATATATATGTATAAATATACATATATATACTTTATATACATATATATAATGTGTACAAAATTGTACAAAACCATACATTATTAAAAATACATATGCATAGAAAATAATCCCTCTCTCTCTCTCTCTCTTTTTCATCACACACACACACACACACACACACACACACACACACACACACACACACATATATATATATATATATATATATATATATATATATATATATATATATATATATATATATATATATATATATATATGTGTGTGTGTGTGTGTGTGTTTGTGTGTATATATGATAAAAATGAATGTTTGTATGTTTGGATGCTAAAGAAACCCGAACCGCTTGACAGACCAAGACAAAATTTTACTCCTATGTCAGCCCAGAAAGGTTCATACCTCAAAATCAAACTCCTACCCCATGACAGACATACAAACACAGACAAAAAAAATTAAATGTTCGTTTTTACTGATGCTGTTCACCTCCCCTTCAGTAACTTTATGAGAGTCAACAGTAGCCTTGGGCGGAAAACCACCATCTTTTCTGTCGGTGACGTCATTAAACACCTCCCAGTGCAAGCCTTATAATCAGTTCAGTACATCCAAAAAATTACACCGATGCCTTTGACTATATTAGAATTACTTCCATTCAGTCATAAAGCAATGTAGTTCAAAATATAACTTCTACCACCACACCATCAGCCCTTACAATCCTCGCCAAGGAAAAAATTAATAACAGACCAAATGCTCCAGCTTTTCTTCCAGGCTCTATCAGACGTATGATTAGCCTGCAGCGATAAATCTATCACATCACTTTTTGATCAAAATTTACGTAAATTTTTATTAGAATTTATGATGATTAATATAATATAATAATTTATTACCTCGATAAAATCGACATTGAAAACATAATTATATCGACAATTTTTATAATAGACCATTCAGACTTCGGCCTATACTTTCCCTCAGAAACGCCAGAGGAAACTGAAACGCGTTCGTTAACACGCACAGGAAACCGGAAACAGTTGCAGCTCTTTTTACGATGTCTAAAATTACCATCGTGACAATAATTTAATATCTTTACAGCCTGCGGACACTGTATCTTAATAACTTATGGATATTCTGAAACTATTTGTCAAATTGATAGCCTACCATCCATGGGGGCTCGTAGCCTATTTTCCAAGTTGGGGGGCAAATCTTAATACATACATGGATAGTTTCCGATATCGAGCGGACAAACATTTTTGACCCACTGAATAGCAGGTTAATCCCAAAAACAGTATCAGCGCCTATATTTCTTTAATGATTAAAGCAATTATATATATAATTATATATAAATATATATATATATATATATATATATATATATATATATATATATATATATATATTATATGCAGTGCGGGCGCCCATGCTACCATCTTGGTTTTATGTGATAACTTTCTCATACCAGTCTTGAAAATGAGGTGATAATCAGGTGACTGAAGGGTCACTGGTAAATTGAAGTTGTGCTCATGCCCAAACCACACTTCGTCCCCGTAGACCTACTGACATGTCTTTCATCAGTTGCGGTTGTTTTTTTCGTTTTTGCTGTGAAATCATACAGTTAAATTCTGACCTGACTGACAGGTAGAGAGAGAGAGAGAGAGAGAGAGAGAGAGAGAGAGAGAGAGAGAGAGAGAGAGAGAGAGAGGGCAGGGAGGACGGCTAACGTTAGCACAAACTTTCAGTGGCTGTGAGATCAGTTCCTGTGTGATATTAGCATTTAAATATTTTGACTCGATACGATCGCTGACATCACGACGTGGTATTCTTTTGTTCATGAAGGGTATATATAATTCGCCAAAGGATCCTCTATATAGTCTTTACAGCGATTCATCCACTATTCATTTCCATGCGTGGATCTCTACACCTACTACTGGTCGTCCGGCTCATTCTCTAGCTGGCAGTCTGGGCGGCAGAATCGGCATTCCTGGCTCTCCTTAGGACGCGCCTCATGCTAAGGCTTGCATCCAAGGGCATGAGCAAGACCATCGGCCAGAAACAGGAAATAGGCCCTTGTCCACGCATTTCAAACATCCACATGCAGCAATAAAAACCGTGTAAGTCGATTTATAATCCAGTTCTGATGAAGCCTCCCGAGAGAGGTCGGAAAACGGTCCGTCGACTAGAAAAAAGAAAAATTTAATGGAAAGAATCCAGAAAAATTTCTCCTTATTCCTAAGAAGCTTGCCAGAAGAGAAAAAGAAGTATAGACTGATTCAGAGTCTTCAAAAGAAGATAGACTGCGAGCAATGCCATTGACGTATTTATATATATATATATACATATATATATATATATATATATATATATATATATATATATATATATATATATATATATATATATAAGATAGATAGATAGATATAGATATAGATATATATATAGAAGCAAACAGATTCCCTTTTGTTACCGGCACTATACGTTATTAAAACCATTGAACGAAATATATCTCTGATGAAACGCAACGACAATCTAAATGGAATCATAAATTACTTCCGGAAACCTCAGTAAAACTGCTAAATCTCATTATTAAATGCTGCCATTTTAATGCTCTATTCTGTTTACATGAATCCCGGCAACAGCTGCGGGAAAACATTTTAATCCTTTTTACAAATACGTAATGAATATCGTCAGTGCACTCTTCACAGATCTGAATGTTTGTATGTGTTTGTGTCTGCGCGTACGGTCATTTTCCCGTACTACTCACAAACACCACATCTAGGCGTGATAGAAACTGCGTTCTTCATCACACAACGAACAGGGTAGTGTTTACCACAGAATTTATACATACATACATACATATATATATATATATATATATATATATATATATATATATATATATATATATATATATATATATATATATATATATATATATATATATATGTATGTATATGTATATATATACATATAAATATACATATATATATATATATATATATATATATATATATATATATATATATATATATATACAGTATATACATGTAGATATATATATATATAATATATATATATATATATATATATATATATATATATATATAATGTAACTATGCTTATGTTTTTTTGCTCTACACTAACCCCCGTCATTATGGACATTTCATTCTTCATTACGAAACAGACTCTTCGTTTGTGTGTGCATGTGCAATCTTTCGTTCACGGCGTACACAAACACCACCAGTGAACGAAGGAACCCATTCTCTGTCTAGTAGAGAAGAGTGAAAATAAAATCACTTCAAAAGAAACCAAGGTAATACGGAGATCTTCCTTTTCTTCTTCTTCTTCTTAGAAGGAACACGTGCGCTGCGGGAATAAGGTTCACGAATACATTAGCACCCCAATCTTTTAAGCTCTACATCCAATTATCTGTTTTGTTAAATCTCCTGTCTTTTTAGTTCTTTGTAACACAAAGGAAGTGTATGGCTTTGAGGTGCTCTGTAACCGTAGGGTATTTCGCCTTAGAATTTGGGATTTTTTCTGCAGGTGTGCCCTAGCTTAAAAAATCATTAGGATTTTATTTATTTTCATTTTTAAATACATCGAGATTGTTTAAATGTCAAGACTGTTTTAATTATACTTTCCCTTCTCTCTCTCTCTCTCAATATATATATATATATATATATATATATATATATATATATATATATATATATATATATATATATGTGTGTGTGTGTGTGTGTGTGTCTGTGTGTGTATGTGTGTTTGTGTGTGTGTGTGTGTACGCATAAAGTTCAGCAAACGGTAGGTCAAGCTTAATTCGTAAATGTTTATCGAACTGAAAATTATAAATAAACCTTATTTATAAGTTCATCCTAGACGATTCACTCCCATCAAGATGTTAAACCGCCAGGCTAGAAAAGATGGCTCTCATTTCCCTAGACTGTTCAGCTTGTTTAGGCCACTGACTAACATTCCTCGATACATTTGGACCATCCACACAATCTGTAATGAACCAGCAGCTCCTACTCCCTAGGAGACCCCACGAATAGTGAACATAGGGAGATCAACAACGTCATTTCAGGGAGGAAAATGTGTCCATTATCCCTATAGCTCCCTCTTCAAAGATAGCACAAAGCGAGTTGGGAAGTATAGGTTTTTAGGTAGGCCATCTGTCATTAGCTGCTTCTAAAAGATGCAGTGATTCTCAAATTTCCTGACGTGGAACCAGACTGCATCAGGAGCGGTTATCAGCCGTCTATCATTATATAATATTATATATATATATATATATATATATATATATATATATATATATATATATATATATATATATATATATATGTATATATATATATACATGTATATTTATATTTTCATATATATATAAATATATATATATAGACATATATATATATATATATATATATATATATATATATATATATATATATACAAATATGTGTGTATATGCATGTATATGTATATATATATATATATATATATATATATATATATATATATATATATATACATATATATATATTAGATAGATGAAAATGCCTGCGCTATTTCTTGACCCGAAGGAGGAAAATTATAGATGATGAAAATGAAAATGAAGACTGAAGTTATGTTAGTATCTCAGGGATGGTAAGGATAATGGTAATGATATTGATGAAGGCGGTTGTGCAGCTACTGCTATTATTCTCAACACCAATGGTGCTGTTGATTTTGTCCACGGGATGCAGATTCGAGGTTGATATAGCTTGACAACAAAGTATACAAGTTCAGTTTCCTTTCTGTTGACCCTGGACAGGTAACAGCACAGGGGTTGCAACTTCAGTGTGAAGAGACGTAAAGAATAATTTCGTTAAATGAAAGATTTCTCTTATGAACTTGAAAGGGGTCTCAAGCAAAATCACTATGAAAAGGTCCTCTAGGAAGAATTATTCCAAATACTAAAACAAAATAATGAAAGATTCCTCTTTTCAAAATGAAAGAAACTGGTAAAGGTAAGGGTCACGGGTTTGCAACGTCACATTTTGTGTGATTAGTGGCGATGTTGCTTAATAGAATGAGATCCTTGAAATGAAACGCCTTTAATTTAAGTAAAATTGTTGAATCAACTACCACTGAACCAGCTTAAGACTAATTTTCAGTTACTAGATTATAGAAATTATAAATGGGAAAACATTCAAAAAGATCTAAAATACAGACACAGTGTCGTACTCATCTGTACAAAAGGAAGTTCCGCAATGGTAAGACTTGCCAAGAAAAAAATAATATTTATATATATTTTTTTCCTTGACAAGTCTTACCATTACTAAACGTCTAATATTAATGTGGAATATCCTCTAATATACAAAAAAGAATCTATATGACAAAGAAACTACACGAAAGAGGAAATGGCAAATTGACATAAAAATATCAGATTCTTCTCTCTCTCTCTCTCTCTCTCTCTCTCTCTCTCTCTCTCTCTCTCTCTCTCTCTCTCTCTCTCTCTCATTTGTGAAATCACTTTTAAGGATTTAATAACCTGAGATATATTTTCATTTAATCGGACAAAATAATTCTCTCCACCCAAATGACACGTGGCTTCAAAAAAACACATTATCAATTTTGAACGTAAATAAAGGTTTCATTTTCCGCGTATTTGAGTTACGGAAGTAAATGGTTACTTTTATTCGGGAGTGAAAATAGTTATCAAAGGTAATTACTAATCCTCCCCTTCGCAAAATACATGAAGCCAGATTTATAACCGAAATAACATAATATTTGCCTGTAAAATTACATACGTACTTGCTAGAGCAAGTTAGTCAGCCCATTGACATATTTATATATGTATGTATGTATGTATGTATATATATATATATATATATATATATATATATATATATATATATATATATATATATATATATATATATTACAATTAACGAGGAGAATTTAATCAGCATACCTTATTGCTTATTGTCCTTGTGCAGAGGGCATCCGTTACTTCGTAAACTCAAGCGGGAAATTGAATAATTGCTGGATAGAAGCATAAAGCAGATTAAGGGAACAAATTAACTACTTTATTTACAACATACACGTAAATGCAAATCAAGAACTTGCAGTGGTAAATTGTATGGGCTTAATTGCAATCTAATTCAGTAAGCCCTTCCCAGAGGGCGAAGATGCAGGACTCATGCGATGGAACAGAGTAACGTCGGTACAGCCTCACAAACACCTCTCTGCAATATGGAGAGATGCCGAGATTAATGCTAATGGACATGCACAAAAGTAGAAATGCTTTAGGTGTCCTATGTTAGCTGAAGGCTGAGGGATGGACTTGATATTTAGAGATGAAAGTAAGGCAGCTTCCAGCGCCTTCAAAATGGCGGCCGGGTCATGTATCCAAATCAGTCACAAATTTCACTTCAAGGAAGGTTTTTACGTTATTCAAGAGTTAACCAATAACGAGAAGGGATGATGGAAAAGATCACTTGTTCAAGGGGACTGAATCGATATTCAAGAGCAAGGGAGCCTGGAGGGAGAGAAGTTAGTACGAAGCAAGTGAGGTGGGGCAAGAGACTGAAAGCATGGAGACCGAATCTGGTGCAGACAACTCTTCCAGCGTTGATTAATTCTAGCACCAAACTAGAAGTAAAGCTGCAGACTCCAAGGATGTGATGTAGCGAGATCGTCGTCCTCTAGCGGTTCCAAAAGTGCCCCTTTAGTCAGGTGTGGGACTCCAGCATGGCCCCTTTGTCACCAGAGGTGAGTAGGAAGTCAGAGAGAGAGACGTCTGCATGGCTGGAAGGTCAGGGCGCTAAGACTGGGCATCAGTTCACCCACCTTAGCTGCCCGCTTTCACCTGGGCAGGAAGTAGTTGACAGCTACAGTTTATCTGAAAGAATTCGTCCTCCGCAGCGCAAAGTGGAAAGACAAGGGCAAATTTGGGGTCAGAAATTAACTATCTGGGACCCTTCAGATCACAGTTAACAAGTTCAAAACGCACTAAATGTCTGGTGCTTCCTAAAGTCGGAAGACCTATTAATTAAGGCAGTGTCCTGAGGTTATTTATGACAACATATATATATATATATATATATATATATATATATATATATATATATATATATATATATATATATATATATATATACATATTTATATATATAATATATATATAACATATATATGTATAATATATATATATGTATATATATGTATATATCAATAGAAGGATCCACAGTGATAATCTAGTTTAGCAAGACAATTGCTAAACAAGAGTATCACTGCTGATAACTGAGAAGCATGATACGGTGTTTATATACATATATATATATATATATATATATATATATATATATATATATATATATATATATATATATATATATATATATTTATATATAATATATATATATGTGTCTGTGCATATATATATATATATATATATATATATATATATATATATATATATATATATATATATATATATATATATATATATATATATATATATATATATATATATATATATATATATATATATATATATATATATATATATATATGTGTATGTATAAGCTATATATATGTGTGTGTCTTTAGTAAGCAAAAATATTGTTTAATATCCAATGCGCCATACCTCAGGAATAAACTCAGTTCCCAATGGGATACGAATCGTTGCCTGATTTAGAAACAATTATGTACAGTCACTTTTGACCTCTGACGATGCAATCAATTATAATACCTCTTGCGTGTGAGTTATTCCTGAGGGATAGTGAACTGGAATATTCAACAATATTTGTAGCTTAAAATATGTTAATATAAAATTCACTGAACGTGAAAAATTCACACACACACACACATATATATATATATATATATATATATATATATATATATATATATATATATATATATATATATATATATATATATATACATTTATATATATACATATATATATATATATATATATATATATATATATATATATATATATATATACTGTACATATCTTCTATATAATAGAAGTGAATGTTCGTATGTTTTTTTGTCCGCTGTAGAAATCAGAACCGCTTGACAGACCCAGACAAAATTTCGCACACGTCCCCTATGTCAACCCAGAAAGGTTATAACTCAAAAGCAAATTCCTACCCCATGACAGACATACAAAGACGAAAAAAAACAAATGAACTTTTCGTTTTTACCAGCACCGTTCACCTGTTCTTCAATAACTTTATGGGATTCACCAGTAACTTGGGTGGAAAACCACCACTTTTCTGTCGGTGATGTCATTAAACTCCTCCCACTGCAAACCTTGTAATAAGTTTAGCACATCCAAAAAATTAAACAGATGTGTTTGACTGTATTAGAATTACTTTCATTCAGTCATAAGGCAATGCAGTTCAAAATGCAACTTCAGCCACCACACCAGTCAGCCCTTACAATCCACGTCACTTAAAAAAAGTAGCAACAGACCAAATGCTTCTGTGACAGGCTTCCCCTCATTAAAAAATCACTTGTGCCGAAATTACCACATTTATTTTATAGTACTCATCTTAAGCCAAACGTATCTTAATCATACCCCGCCAATAAAATACAAATTCTTAAGTACCTTGTGGCATTACTATCATCATATCTAAGTACTTAATCCACAAAAAAAAACTTAGTAGTTATGGGCACAATTCTGAAGATCAAGAACTAATTCATCGCCGAGACGAAACAAATCCATCACCATCCGTGCATGCATATTAGAAGACCAAATGCTTCTGTGACAGACATACCCCCTATAATTAATTACTCGCGACGAAATTACCACATTTTTTCCAAGTTCATCTTAAGCCAAACATATCTTAAGTATACCTTGCCAATGAAATACAATTTCTTAAGTACCTTGAGGTATTACCATCATCATATCTAAGTAATTATCTACTAAAAAACTTCATAGTTATGGGTATAACTTTGCAGATAAAGAACTACAGGTTATCTTATTTAGCCTACAACAATAAGTCCCCTATAACATCAATTTCTGAACAGAATTTACATGAATTTTGATCATAATTTATTATAATTATTAATATAATTGTTTATTATCTAGATAAAATCAACATTGAATCAACCTGTATTGATAATTTCTATAAGACGAGACAAAAATCCATCACCATCCGTACATGTGTATTAACTACTGGCTAAATTCGCCGTGCATGACGTACGTTGCTACATTTTTTCTGTTCGTTCAAATGTGAATTTCCTTATTAATTCATTAGTTCCTTCTTCGTTTTTACATTCTGAATTCATTACAGCGGAATATAGATCATTACACTTAGAAATCTTTTCCGAAAGGCATTTGCAGAATCTACGTTTATGAAGGTTAAATGTATATGATGCAAACAGGGATTAAATTAAGAAATGGTAACGCTGCACCCTGAAGAACATCGGTACGGTCTTCTATGGTGGGAGCGGAGAAAGAATATTTGCCACTGCAAGTCAGTCATTCTCTCTCTCTCTCTCTCTCTCTCTCTCTCTCTCTCTCTCTCTCTCTCTCTCTCTCTCTCTCTCTCTTCTCCATTTTAATCAGACAAGTACCTGGATATATATAAATATATATATATATATATATATATATATATATATATATATATATATATATATATATATATATATATATATAAATATATATATATATATATATATGAATGTATACAGTATATATATATATAAATATATATATATATATATATATATATATATATATATATATATATATATATATATATATATATATATATACAGTATATATATATATATATATATATATATATATATATATATTTGCCCAGTAAGTCTGAAATTAGCAATTGAGTACCAGTTACTGTTTCTCTCACTAAATCCCTCATTTCCTTTTCACATAATTCATCTCCCAAAGTGAATCCCTTGCTGATACCAAGTCAATACTATTATGTGTGTTCCCCCATATGAACTTAGTTTATTGATGAAATAATCCTTTGCTCAGTGACATAGAGTTAATCACCCCTCCATTGTGATAGATTACTGCAAGTGAGAGAATCTTTCATGCACGAATCCTTACCTGGGAAAAATCTTTCCAGAGACGTGTTAACTTGTCCCCTCCTGTTTCTGCCACCGACCTACCTGTGAGAAGTTGCCTTAGAAGAAAATTAATTCAGCCTTGATACATGCAAGCCACCTGCTTCTGCTGCTATTTACTACTCTCTGGCTACCACAGATTGCCAGAAGAAAGACACTACTGGTCCACTCAGCCTGATCTTAGAGTTCCAATTGTTGCTTCTGCTATGACTTGCAACCGGTTTCAGGCCTTGAAGAGTGTCATACACATTGTCGACATCAACAGTCTTCCAGAAGGAAATAAACTAGGCAAAATTGAGCCCATCTACACAATCCTGAATGAAAATCTCAAAAGTTATAGTATGTCGACAACAACAATCTCCCAGAAGAAAGTAAACTAGGCAAAAGTGAGCCCATCTGCACAATCCTGAATGAAAATCTCGAAAGTTACAGTATTTTCCATGAGAAGCAAGCTCAGCGTCGATGAATCCATGGTGCCATACTATGGTCGACACTCGGCAAAAATGTTCATCCAAGGCATGCCACTTAGATTTGGCTACAAGATATGGGCACCTTGTGGCAGTGATGGCTACCCATATAAGCTAAAGCTTTACAGAGGCAAAGAACCCGGTCAGACAAAACTTCATCTTGGAACCCGTGTCGTGAATGACATGATGTCGACTACTGAGTCTTGTTTGGCAGTCACTAAGAATGAAGTGTACTTTGACAACTTCTTTACATTGTATGATCTGTTGAAGTCCCGTGCTGAGCAGAACATCAAGGCTACTGGCACTGTTCGAGATAATAGGACTGCTGGTGCTGCCAAGTTGATGAAACCAAATGCAGTCATGAAGAAAAACACGAGAGGAGAGTTTGATTTTCGCTGTGATGGAAGAGCTTTTGTGTGTAAATGGAAAGACAACTCTATTGTGACGATTGCAAGTAACACGAGATCTCTTGCCCCTTCATGAAGCCACTCGTCATGTAAAGAATACACCCAAAACGAGGGTAGAACAGCCATATCTTGTACACAAATACAATGAGGGAATGGGCTGAGTAGATCTAATGGACCGTCTTTTGGGTAAATACAGACCAGGGATCAGGGGTAAGAAATGGTACTGGCCACTGTTCTCCAATGCTCTTATTTTGTTAGTGGTTGCTGCTTGGCGTTTACATTGCCATCTTGCAGAGGATACTCTTTCCCACCTGGATTTCAGGAGAAAAATATCGCTCTGTTTGCTGAAGTCTGTAGATCCACGCACACACATTGGCCAAAGTAAGATGATAGAACTCCCCACTGACATTCACTATGATGGTAGTGGGCATATAAAGCAGAGTTGCAAGCAAGGAAGATGCGTTGTTTGCAATAAAAATGCAAGATATTAATGTACCAAATGCCTAATTCGATTACAATCTGATAAAGGTACAATGTGCGCAATAATTTACTGCACACTGTCAAAATAATTTGTTTATGAGGGGCTACACCTGCAACATTGTAACATAGCATGACTTTTTATTCCAGTTCTTCAGATTTTGCCAAGTAGAAAGAGGAAAACGGTTACTATAACGTTTATGTATGCATTTTGAAAATTTGGTAAAATACAGCAAATTTTAGCACATGTAATCCCAGCGTTCCCACATAGGAACAGTGCCATAACTTGGCACTCCTTTGAGTAATATACTTATGGTAATAAAATATTTTCACAAAATTTCATTGGTTTTACTCAATGGTTTCTATACCTGGGAGGTAAAAGGTTAAAAACGATTACCTCTAGTCCTCAGGGATACGTGCTTTTATATTTGCTTTAGAGGAAGCTGCAGTTTTAGTCAAAGGAAACTATTGAGAATGGAAACATTTAACTTTAAACCAAACTGGGTACTGACTGTGTTTGGTGAAGCCTAACGGTAGTGTGTGATGAACTGAATTTTCTATCAGAAAAATGTAATTTGTAGAGATGCAACATGAATTTTTCATCGATTACCTGACTACTATTAATAATGTTGTTGTTGTTATTATTATTATTGTTTTTTTTTCTATCTCAGTCATCCTATGCGGCTGGGTGGTATTTATAGTGTGGGGTTCCAGGTTGCATCCTTCCTCCTTAGAAGTCCATCACTTTTCTCACTATGTGCGCTAACAGCACACTCTTCTGCATGAGTCCTGGAGCCACTTCGGCATCTAGTTTTTCCAGGTTCCTTTTCAGGGATCTTGGGGTCGCGCCTAGTGTTTTTATGCCCATATCCTTCTTATTTCTATTCTCAGGTCTTGATAATTACTAATTTTTTCTCTTTCTTTCTCCTCGACTCTGGCATCCCATGGTACTGCAACATCAGTGAGGGATACTTTCATATTGATTTTGTCAATCGGCGTCAAGTCTAGTCTATTGGCACATATCACCCTATCTGTTCTGATACCATAGTCCCAGAGGATTTTTGCCTGATTGTTTTCTATCACTCCCTCAGGTTGGTGTACGCACCACTTATTACTGCAAACTAGCTGGTGTTTCTTGCACAGGCTCCAATGGAGGGCTTTTGCTGCTGAATCATGCCTCTTTTCGTACTGGTTCTGCACAAGCACCAGACATTCACTTGCTATGTGGTTTATGGTGTCACCTTTCATATTGCACTCCCTGCATATGGGTGAGATGTTATTTCCATCTATTGTTCTTTGGACATATCTGGTTCTCAGGGCCTGATCTTGTGCCGCTGTTAGCATTCCTTCTGTTTGCTTCTTGAGTTCTCCCCTCTGTAGCCATTGCCATGCTTCGTTGCTGGCCAGTTCTTCAGTCTGTCTCATGTACTGTCCGTGCATTGGTTTGCTGTGCCATTTACTCTGTTCTGTTTTTCATTCTCCTGTCTCTATATATTTCTGGGTCGTTGTCTACTTTTGTTAGTCCTTCTTCCCATGCACTCCTTAACCACTCGCCTTCACTGGTTTTCAGGTATTGCCCCAGTGCTCTGCTCTCGATGTTGATGCAGTCCTCTATGCTTAGTAGGCCTCTCTTTCCTTCCTTTCATTTATGTATAGTCTGTTTGTATTTGCCCTTGGTTGTAGTGCTTTGTGCTTTGTGTACAGTTATGTGCTTCCTAGTTTTCTGATCTATGCTGCAAAGTTCAGCCTTCATCCACTCCACTACTCCTGCACTGTATCTGATTACTGGTACTGCCCATATGTTTATGACTTTCATCATGTTTCTGGCGTCGAGTTTTGACTTGAGTATCACCTTAAGTCTCTGCATATATTCTTTCCTATTCATATCCTTCATCTCTTGGTGTTTTATATCCTCTCCTATTTTTCCCTGTCTCATCTATGTGTTTGATGCTATTCCCGTCAGGTAGCTTTATCCCTTTGGTCCTTGTCACTTTGCTTTTTTATATGTTGACCAAGGTGCATTTTTCTGTTCCAAACTCCATACTGATGTCCCTAATACAATCCTTATAGTCTGGATTATGGTATTTACTTCCTTGATGCTCTTACCATACAGCTTGATGTCATCCATGAGCATCAGATGGTTAATTCTGTTGCCTCCTTTCTTGACTTGGTACCCAGCATCTATCTTCTACATTACTTTGGTCATGGGAATCATGGCTACTACGAAGAGTAGTGGGGACAGTGAGTTGCCTTGAAAGATTCCTCTCCTGATGTTAACCTCTGCTAGTCTTATCCCAGAGCTTGTAAGTACTGTGTTTCATTTTTGCATTGTATTTTTTAAGAAGTTGATGGTGTTTCCCTCTGCCCCATATATTTTCAGGCATTCTGTTAGCCATGTGTGTGGTATCATGTCGAAGGCTTACTTGTAGTCAATCCACGCCATGCTTAGGTTGATTCTCCTTCTCTTACTATTCTTCATTACCATTTTGTCTATCAGGAGCTCGTCTTTTGTGCCCCTACACTTCCTTCTGCAGCCTTTCTGTTGGTGAGGGATGGTGTTTGTAGTTGTATGGCTTTTCACTGATGATACCTTTTAGTAACCTTCACATTATTGGTAGGCAGGTGATAGGCCTGTAGCTACTTGCTATTATTCCTTTGTTCTTGTCTTTCTGTACTAAGGATGTTCTCCCTGTGGTCATCCATTTGGGCGCATGGTGGTTTGTGATACATTGCTGGAGTTGTTCTGCTATGCGTGGGTGTAGGGCCTTGACGTTTTTGAACCAGTATCCCTGGACTTCATCGGGACCTGGGCTTTCCAGTTGGGCATTTTCTTCAGTTGGTGTCTGACTGTGTCTGTCGTGATCTCTGTGAATCTTTGTTTTATTGCCCCCATTTCTCCTGCCTTGACTTCCTGGAGCCATGTTGCATGTTTGTTGTGTGATACCGGATTGCTCCATATGTTTTCCCCAGAGTCTCTTACTTGGTTCAGCTTTGGGAATATCCTGGCGGTTGTCTCCCCCTCTTAGTTGGCTGTATATTATTATTATTATTATTATTATTATTATTACTATTATTATGGTGACAATGTTATTGCTGATATGTACTAACATCAATTTAAAATGAAAGTCGGTAATCGTTATAGAAAAATTTCATAAGTTATAACTGCTCCAAAATAATAATAATTAAAAAATTTCCAGCATTCAAAACAACGCCAAAATAAATTATTTGTTTTTCCACTGAAAACAGCGACTCGAAAGTGAACCTTGTAATGACCTTCAAAATAACATCTTTTTGATCTGCCCGGTTTCCAAACTGACAAAAAAAACGAAGTGGGGAAAAATTACGAAATCCTACATTTTATCACAGAAGTAGGTCACTCATTCACTCCCACCCTATGCCCTGGTCTCTCGGCCCAGCTTTGCTATCACACTAAAATCTTCAGTCCGTGACAGTATGATCACTATTACTTTTACCTTTCAAAGGCCACAGATTACGATTTTGCGCCATGACGACTGAAACTTAAAATTGAATTTCGATCTCTGACATAACCTCAAGCTTCGACGAAAAGGTATATTTCTATAAAATAGTGAAAGTTTTTAGATCTCTGACCTACCTTCATTTTGTAATGAAAATATGTAATGCTGAAAAATTAAAAAGGAAATTATATTTTTTTGTTAAATGTCTTTTTGCCGGTGTTTTTAAAGCTATTGCTATAATCAACAGTTTTTTTTATTGATTTTGTCATCTTTGGTCACTACAAGAAAAGAGAAAAAGTATTAGAAGGGTTGTCCTTTCTTAGGTATTATCAAACGTTCTTTTTAACAAAAGTCAAGTTAGCTAATGCAGGAAACACGGAAGAAGACAGTGTCCCACATTCAAGATATATATAGTAGAAACGATTGATCAGTTCGGTTGATTTAACGTCATGGTCTGAACCGCTCACGTCCCTGTAATAGTCTGAACTGGAATATATTAAAGTAGGAATGAGATGGACATATTAATTGATAGACGCAACAGTAGGGCAGACCCACTTGCCTTTCAAACTTAAAGAAAAGAAGATCTCTGGTTGATCGTTTTAAGCTGTTGAGGTTAGGGCAGAAGATGCAAATAAAATTTTGAAAATATGTCTATGTTTTTCATTAGAATTTTGAACTATCAAACAATTATAAATTATAAAATGTATCGCAGAAATATTTTATTTTGCTGGAGAGCACACATCAATATGAAATCACCATGTTTCGGAGAACTAAAACATGCATTTGCGGTGATTGTTGGATAACAGGACATGAACTTTTGTTTCACTGGCAGTTCATCTGTTGACTCAAGCTGAGCCAATTTCATTTTGTGGTGAATGATGCGTCTAGCAAAAAACAAGCGCTTGCTTTGAATATTCGCTGTATGACAGCGTTAATGATTCCTCAACATAACTGCAGCCGCTACTGTAATTTTCAGCACTGTTTTATGTTATCTTCATCATCACACTGGGATAGGCTTTAAACTGATTAATAATTTAAATATAACAATGCCTAAAGCCAGTCTATATCAATGATGCGCAAACCATTTAAACTAAACGAATGTATAGTAACGATCATTTGGGTTACTGAAAGGTGTAAAAAAGATACTATCGCTTTCTCTTTTCCTAGCTAAAACTTAGTAAACCCTCTTTTTTAAACTAAGGTTCTTCTAAAGAGTGCGACACCGGTCTCAAACATTTGAAAATTTACTTATTTTACTTTCATAATACAATGCTTGATGGTACAAGCACCCCAGTACCTACAGCTAGCCTGATTCCATTGCTTCTTGCAAATAGCTGATCTTGCTCATAAAGTGGCCCTAACCTAAGTCCGATGGAAACAAGACAAGGACGGCAACGGAATTTCTTTATTGGTGAAAATACATTTACGGACATTGTCAATGTAAACCAGTAAATCAATCATCCACATTACCTATGTCCATAAATACATTCATGGACATAGCTAATGTGGATGGTTGATTTACTGGTTCACATTAATCTGGATTTACATGTGCATTGTTTCCTTTCCAGATGTAGCTGATGTTGCCCCACTCTTTCAGTCATTTTCGACTGAAATGAGACATATTTTGTCAGCACGCGATGAGGATTACCATTTTCTTTGTAGGGACGCTGCTCTAGGCTCATGATTTTTTACGGTATAGCATACAACTTCATAAAAACTCTCCGTTGTTTCTCCAGTTCCGGTATGGAACACACATATATAACTAACACACACACACACACACACACACACATATATATATATATATATATATATATATATATATATATATATATATATATATATATATATATATATATATATATATATATTTATATATATATATATATATATATATATATGCATGTATGTATGTGTGTAAATGTAGACTCAGTAAATCAACCAAACACATAAGATATATAGAGTGTGTATATATATATATATATATATATATATATATATATATATATATGTGTATATATATATATATCTGTGTGTGTGTGTTTGTGTGTGTGTATATGTGTGTGTATGTGTGTATGTGTGTTCCATACCGGAACTGAAGAAACAACGGAAATTTTTTATGAAGTTGTATGCTATACCATAAAATCATGAGCCTAGAGCAGCATCCCTACAAAGAAAATGGCAATCCTCATAGCGTATTGACCAAAAAGTGTCTCATTTCAGTCGAAAATGACTGAAACAGTGGAGCACACACACGCACGCACACGTGTGTGTGTGTGTGTGTGTGTTTGTGTGTGTGTTCTATCTATTTCTGAAAAACGTCTATTCATCTAAAGATTTTCCCCGTTTTCCACCCATCACAATATTCAGAATTTCGCAATTTTCCCTTGTAATTCCTTATTTATTATACCCATGGTTTCCTGTAGTGGCAATACAAGGATGGTCCTGGTTGCTACAGTTTCGACAGAAACTTGGGTGACGGCAACAGCTGCTGCCTGATGAAGTCAGTCGCTCCCTTGTACTTGCTCGAGATGTTTCGAATTTCGATTTTATTTTTACTTCAGCTTTTACAGTACTCTTGCTCTACATTTAGATATTTTTGATATCCCTTTTAAAGAGAAATTATTGTCTTGCTCTCTTTACTAACGTGTATGTTCACGCCCGAGTGTGTGTGATGGTGTGTGTCAGGATTTCTGAACTTCCGAAGGTATCTGTGAAGTTTTCCCACTTCGATTTCATCTCTAAGACTGCTTCAGTTTCCAGAAATGTGTGTGTCTGTTTGTGAGCTGTCCAGACTCCCTTGAGAGATTACAATAAAAACAAGTTAAAAATATGCAGAAGTTTCTCCGGCGGAATCAAGTCTTCTGTACAGCCGCTACAGCGTATAATCAAGGCCACCGAAAATAGATCTGTCTTCGGTGGTCTCGGTATAATGCTGTATGAGCTGCGGCCCATGAAACTTTACCCACGGCCCGGTGATGGCATATCCTATATCGTTGCCAGAAGCACGATTTTGGCTAGCTTTAACCTTAAGTAAAGTAAAAACTACTGAGGCTAGAGGGATGCAATTTGGTATGCTTGATGATTGGAGGGTGGATGATCAACATAACAATTTGCAGCCCTCAAGCCTCAGTAGTTTTTATGATCTGAGGGCGGAAAGAAGAAGTGCGGATGGACAGACAAAGCCGGCACGATAGTTTTCTTTTACAGAAAATTAACAAGTGAAAAATGCCCCGAAGTTTCTTAGGAGCAGTCAAGTTTTCTGTACAGAGCATAATGCTGTATGAAACTCTCAGCCACTGCCCATGAAATTCAGCCGAGGCCCATGAAACTTTCCGCAACTGCCCGGTGGTGGCCTGTGTTGTTGACACCTATAGCGGTGCCAGACACACGATCATGGCTAACTTTATCGTTAAATAAAATAAAAAACTACTGAGGCTAGAGGGCTGCATTTTGGTATGTTTGATGATTGGAGGATGGATGATTGACATACCAATTTGCAGCCCTCTAGCCTCAGTAGTTTTTAAGATCTGAGGATTGACAGAAAAAATGCGGACGGACAGACAAATAGCCGTCTCAGTAGTTTTCTTTTACAGAAAACTAAAATTAACATCAAATCTTGGCTCTTATTTTTTCACGTAAAAGTCGCCTGAGCGTTTCAAATGAGTGGATGAATTCAAACTGAAGGTTTGTATGATCTGTATGGATGCTTATGAATGACGTTCCCAACTTCCCTCTGCAATTTTGAATATTTAGGCAAGTATTCATATTGTCAGGCCATGTCGATAAAAACGAATTAATCAACCTTCATGAGCTGGGGAGCAAGGCGGAGTGCCGAGTAAAAGAGCAAAACATTATCGTCACTGCATTATGAATAATACCATCATTGCGGATGACTGCAACAGACCATTGCAGTCCGGTGCAAACATGAGTTGGTGTGCCTGTGTGCATGTACGTCACGTATTCGTACACTTCAGTATTATGTTTTCCCCAAAAACAACAGTTATTAAATTGTTTTATTATTCCGAAATTTACTACATTCAACTCTCATTTCAAACTTCCGAAAAGATTCACTTTTGATTCTTTGTTTTTTATCCAGACAAATTGTCAGTTTCATGCTGTACTCAAACTACATTATTTTCCTTTAAGTATTACCAGTATTCCTTTAAGTATTTCCCTTCAGATTTTAAAATGTCCGTCTGTTTGATGCTATTAAATTCCAATAGCCTTTTTTCTCTTTATTTTAAATATCACCTGTGTAATTCAGTATCTACTCACGCACAGGTGATTATAACTATACATACATACATACATACATACATACATACATACATACATACATACATACATACATACATACATACATACCTGCTTGGAAAAATGTATGTTATAAATTTAATTGTTAGGAAAAGGTTCCACAGACAACCACTATTGCAAGTATCCTTGGAGGAATACAGGTGACCGATCTTGAGATGCAACAGGTGAGAGAAGTGTCACTGCATTGCCCAGTCCCCTATTTCTTCTGACTTTTTTGTGGGGGGGAGGGTTGGTAGGGCCGGGGGAGGAAGGGGTGAAGGTACAGATGCTTACGATAGTTAGGAAGAAGCAGAAGGATTGAGAGGAGTGTTTTTTTTTCCTTCCTCCCTTTTCTTATAGAGGAGATGACGCACCGAAGAGCGACTCGTGGACACCTGGGGGTCTTCTCAGCTGAGGAGGCCAAAGAGACGACTTGCGATCTCTGCCAAGATTATGGTGGTAAGGTTAGTGTCTGACCGGTTTGGATAATCGCTTGTTCTGCTGTCATAAGCTCTCTCTCTCTCTCTCTCTCTCTCTCTCTCTCTCTCTCTCTCTCTCTCTCTCTCTCTCATATTAACTTTAGAAAAAGCTTTCCATTATTACTATTATTACCGTTACTGTCCACTCTTACTGATTTCTAGATCTCATATTTCGTTTCCTATTCTTCATTCACAAATTTCTTGCCTCTTTTACTCAATTAACCTGAAATTTTATCTCGGTTCTCCAGACGGGCCAGGCTTTTCAACGGTGGCTCACAATTAGCCATAAAACGAAAGGGAGAATGAGATTCATTCATTACAAAGCTAGTGGGGATCAGAGTGCCAAGAGTTGGCACTAGAAGCCGAATGAAATAAGTTGTTTACTCCGGAAGGGGTTTTGGGGAGACGGAAGATTACCAAGTGAAGGAAAATTAATTACGATGGCCGGTAGACATAAATCCTAGTTATTCTTTGCAAGGAAAACGCACAATTCAAAGCGTTTTCTCGGAGATTTTTGTTGGGAGGAAGAAGATTGCAAGGTGATTATGAATGGGAAAGGGTGTAGAGGAAATATTGGTCTTTTTTTTACGTATAATAACATGAAAATTATATAACAGGTGCTTTTTGAAGATTAGTTATTTCTCTGCGACGTAAGAAGAATGCCAGGTGATTATTAACGACGACAATTGGTAGTTGTACTGAGCTACTCGTTAGATTGAAAAGATACGCTTCAAAGGGGAAAAACAAAAGAAAATAACAGTCATGAAAAAACAATCAGGCAGAAACAAATAACAGCTGTTCATGCGACCAGTGACATCATGGGCAACGATAGAATTGGCCAGATACCTTTCTCTCTCTCTCTCTCTCTCTCTCTCTCTCTCTCTCTCTCTCTCTCTCTCTCTCTCTGACTCATTTCTAAATTGAAGCGTAAACAATCTTTATTCTTAGCTCCCGGCAACGTCCACTAACCGACGTGGTGGCGGTGGTGGTAGTGGTAGGGCTGACCAACTGAGATTCCCTCCTAGATCTTCTCCAGCGTTATTCTTAGATGTAATCGGGAGAAGTTCGGGTAATTAGCGTACACCTTAACGACCCTTGCAAACCACCTAATCAGCCAGACAAGCTAAGATGTCGATGGGGGGAGGGGGGGAGGGACCCGGTGAACTGGCATCTCATGGCAAACAGGTCTGCGTTGAGGAATAAAATTGCAACCATTGGGTGATTTTTGACAGGAAGATGTAGCAGTGTACTTCGTAGCAAACAATGCCATAATCGGCCGAAATATTTTTAACTTTATGACAGACTGCCGTGTTACATTGCAGAATAATGGTGCATTTAACATAAATGATTCATTTTTAACTAGTGCTTACATAGTTGTTTATCAGGCGTCGATGGCTTTGGCAGCTGAAACTCGAATCGGAAATATCAAAAAAGTCGAACATCTCACATGACTGACAATGTTTTCTTGATTATTCTCCTACTTTATTCTCTCTCTCTCTCTCTCTCTCTCTCTCTCTCTCTCTCTCTCTCTCTCTCTCTCTCTCTCTCTCTTTGATTATAGACCTCACATTTACTGGAAGTCGGCTGGTCATTCAATTCTTTACGGAGTTTCCGCCTTATAAGGATAATTGTAAAATATTCGAAGAAAAATAAGGCCATTAGCTGATCAATATTCAAAATGAAGGGAAGAACTGTATTTTAAAACGAAGAAATCTGTTTGGAGGGAGGCGGAAGGCATAATCTCAGCAGTACTCTTAATAGTCCTCTTAGGGGGTAATGCCGCTACTGCCCCTTACGTGGTACACTGCAGACATTACTAAAGAGTGTTTGCAGCTTCCCTTCGGCCCTAGCTGCGCCCACTTTTTATCCCTTAACCTTACGTCCATTACCGCTTTCTTTCATCAGCCTTGCTGTCCAGCACCTCTGACTGTTACTTCTTAGTGCAACTGAGGTTTTCTCCAGTTTCACCTTCAGAGCCTTGTACTTCATCTCCTTTATTTTCATGATCTCTGTGTCTCGCTGTCCAGCCACTCCAACTACTTGTCACTGTCCTAAGCGCTGAATGGCCGAAAGTGTCCAATTGCTTGGTCTGGCAGCCTGAATTTCATAAATCAGTCTTCCCAGCAGAGTAAGGGAGGAATATTTCATGTTCAAAAGAGGTCAAATAAAAGTATAAATACAACTGAGACCTACTGTATTTGAAAGAGGAGGCTTTTGTGCAAAGGCACCTAAAGGAAGATTCTTAATAGAAGAAAACAGTCTTGAAGTTTATAACAAACATTCAAAAACTAAATAAATGTGATGTAATTGTTTTGATTTTTATTTTTCTACTATGAAATTTAGGCTGTCTAGGGAGCTGGATTATTTTAAGAGCAACTTGTAGCGATCCAGAAAATAAAGACAATGAAGTAAAAGGACCCAAAGGTAGAACTGGGAGAGGACCCCACAGGTGCACTAAGAAATAGTAGAGGTTGTACAGCAAGACTGCAGAAATGAAGAAGGAATGGAGGTAACGTAAATGATTGGAAAGTTGGCTCACAGGGCCCGAGGGAACGCTGCAAACACTCTTTAGCAATACCTACAGTGCACCACACGAGGTACAATAACGGTACTATCCCTATGGGTACTCCTACCACTCCTACAGTGTGACTATAAATCATAAAGCCCCTTTATGCAAGTGTTGTTATCGTAAACAACCTACCAAAGTGGGACGCTGAAACGACCTTTGAAAATGGTCTAATTCCCGTCGAGAGATGACTGTGCAAACATTATCGGCAACCTTGAAAAATCGAATCTCAAAAAACCATTTGAGATTTGATATTCTAATACTGCTTAGTTTTCCTTCAAAGCTACACATTTCAGTTTATAGATTTTGCATTCCAGATTTTACATTCCATGTACTCGTTCTCTTCTGTTTTATTAATAGCACTGCCAGGAATAACCCAGTGACCCAGTTAGCACTTTTGGGAATTGGTAAAAAATAAAAGGCCACAAAACGCTCCTGAAAACATCCATGCAATGTTTAAGTGACTTACCCTTCCGAGGGATATATTTAGGGAGAAAGTTACGCAATTCTGTCTACTATTGCCCAGCGAATGACTAACAAATGTCCTCTCTAACGCAATAAATTCCAAAAGGGTCACGCGTGTGTAAATTTTGTGTGGGTTAACGAAAGCATTCCCAGAAAAAGGAATCGGATTCTCTTAACCTATAACACGTCTGTTAACATCTTCCAGTCTGCTCTCTCTCTCTCTCTCTCTCTCTCTCTCTCTCTCTCTCTCTCTCTCTCTCTCTCTCTCTCTCTCTCTCTCTCTCTCTCTGCTTGTGAAACGTAGTGAAAATGAAGGGAAGAAAAACGAATCAATTAGCTTCTACACACACACACATATATACATTATATATATATGTGTGTGTGTATATATATATATATATATATATATATATATATATATATATATATATATATAATAGGTTTTCTTTCTAATCTTTTGACTCTTCTCCATATTTAATATATAGTTTCAAGTGGAAAATGAGATCGAACCTGATAGAATGGAAGTATTATTTCTTGAAGTTGTGACAGGGTTTCGTCATTTTCCCCCTTTTCTGCGAAGCTTATTGAACTACTTCAATACTCACTGGCTCATCCAAGTTACTTTTTTATATGAGGACAACAATTATTGATACGAAGCTTCAAAAGAAAGAGAGGAGCGATCCTCCGGGGTCTCACTATCTAAGCTTCACTGGATGTGCATAAGGTGGGTTGGAGTCCTAGCGAGGACACAAGGGGAGTCAGTCGACCGCAGCGGGTCGTAATTGGGTTGAATGAGGTCTGCGGGCTGGCGGCCTCATTCATCAGTAATATCGGACAATATCTGTATATATTTCTTAAGCACGAAGGTGCGCAAGGTCAATGCAGTACAAAAATGCGTGATTATGGATAACGTGAAGAGGTTTGTTGGAAGAAGAAACTATTGGGCGGAATTTTTAATTTTATTTTCTATTTTCGCGTTCTGGCTTCAACTGGAACTACGTACGTACACACCCATACCTACAGACACACACACACACACACACACACACACACACACACACATATATATATATATATATATATATATATATATATATATATATATATATATATATATATGTGTGTGTGTGTGTGTGTGTGTGTGTGTGTGAGAGTGTCTTTATATATATATATATATATATATATATATATATATATATATATATATATATATATATATATATATATATATATATATATATATATATATATATATACATATATATATATATACATATATATATATATATATATATATATATATACTGTATATATGTGAGTGTGTATGTATATGTATATATATATATGTATGTATGTATGTATGTATGTATGTATGTATGTATGTATGTATGTATGTATGTATGTATGTATATACTAGGCACTTATTATCCTCCAGTCTACAAAGGGAATAAACTCCAAGCTACGTATTGCTTCGATTAATAGCAATTTTTTTATGGTAAATCATCACAAAGTCATTTCGTCGTAAGGGGATAAAATGACAGTATAAAAAATCCTCTCTCTCTCTCTCTCTCTCTCTCTCTCTCTCTCTCTCTCTCTCTCTCTCTCTCTCTGTCTCTCTCTCTCTCTCTCACACACACACACACACACACACGTACACACATATGCACACACATTCCTAGCCGGTGAGCACAATTTGAGTAATAAAATTGAAGTACGATCGATAAATTTTCGCTTTTTTTTTACCTGCGTAATCGGCGATGAACCTTTCTTGTTTTCATCAACAACTAAATGTAATGAATTATGCCTGTCTAATAGCAATATCTGAATAAAAAGATCAATAAGTGAACAGAAACACAAAAAGCACTAAACAAATTTTTCAGTGTGAATCTCATTACTATTATCTTTCTCTCGCAATGTTGGAACGTGACTTAATTTCCTTGCATGCATTCGTAAGTCTTCATAAGTCCTCATAGAATACCATATGGATTTAATACTTTAACAACAGTATAAACTTGCCATCTCTCTCTCTCTCTCTCTCTCTCTCTCTCTCTCTCTCTCTCTCTCTCTCTCTCTCTCAAAATAAGGCTTCTTTCTTCTCAGGAACACTTTAAAATAAACGAGTTCACAAATACTTTTCATCCAAAAGTTGTTCAGCTAAATTTCATCATAAAGCACAGTAAGAAAAGAATCAGAATCTGTCAACTTTTGACTCACCTACTGTAAACAGCTTCAAATGCTGAACCAAAATAAAAATACCAAATGCTCAGTAATTCAAATGAACAGTTCCTGCTGGTGAGTTGAATCTCTAATTTACTTTATTTTGGGTATGAGAATAAAAATGTATGCTAGAGCGCTGGCTACAGAGGATGCAAATCTTACGTTGTTATTATATATATATATATATATATATATATATATATATATATATATATATATATATATATATATATATATATATATATATGTATTGTCATTGAAGTGTGCCAAGTGCCTGGTTACTACACAACTAGTCACAAAATCCAAGAATTTACCTCACTTCAGCCAGATACCTGAACCCTCATAACAATAAAATTACAATTGAGCACACTAAAGGTAACAGTGATCCCTTTAAATCTTACTTGTCACCTGAGAAATCAAACAAAGTTTATCAAGTTATGTGTGAGGTATTAAAATATAAGAGATAAAAAGGGTATCACTCCATCAAACAACTATAATTGTTTCCCTGGTCTCAATTCACTTCAGTAAAACTAAAGGAGAACAAAACATGTTTATCACTTTGCCATATGCACACACAATTAACCCTATTCACTGGTGGTCAACAAATGAAACACTGTGTTTAAGAACTTTAGATATAAAAATTTACTTTTAACTTCAAAGTTTGTAATTAGAATTCACGATCCGAAAAATTTACCATTACTAGAAAACAACACAAGACTTAATTAATTCTCAAACAGGATTAATTCACAAAACTTTAACTTATCAAGAAGTTACATTAGCTAAGCAAAATTTAAACTATTAAGAATAACTCAAGATTTGAAAAGGAAATCTAAACAAATGAAAATCAAATCAAGTATGCAATGTTAAAGTATCAAAAATATGTAAAATGTTCAGTAAATAAATGTTAAATCACCAACACAAAAGTTTGGGTAAAACTATGAAATTGTAAACACAAGAACACACAAAAAGGCACAAAACAAGAACGCACAAAAAATGCAAAAACAAGAACACACAAAAAAATGCACAAAAGATTTATCAACAATAATTTCACTAGGGCAAATTCTTTCCACTGTTTCTTATTTTACCATGGTAAAAATAAGTAAAAAACCACTCAGATCTTGAAAATTATATGTTATTAGTGTGACCACAAAATTCTGTTATAGATTTTACTTTCTTCTGAAGGAAGAGGGGATAAGAGAGAGAGAGACCAACCAACTATACTCTTTCTAAAATGTAAAGAGCTCTCCGGCGGGGCTGTTTGGGTCTTCGCAGGTAAGGCATATCTGCCACATGTATAACAACAACAGAGAGATAAAATCATTTCTCCCATTACAGATATCAAGTAAAATCTTTTTTGTTACGCAGAATTCCAAGTCTATTACATAGGTTCATGACTGATAATGTTTTTTTATGCAATAACAAGAAACGGAATCAGATTTTCTATCAATATGTCATATCATTTTGGTGGTGTTGCCAGTACTTCACACACAGATCCACGTGCGTTTAAATCCACGGATAAGCCGCTTCGATTCTCTCTAGGGAGCACTTTCGGTGGTCACGGTCATCACGGTATATTCGCAAGGAGTCAGACAGAAATTCGTGTATCTCGACGAAACTTGGGTTAATCAAAATGATACTGTTCAAAAGTGTTGGACAGGCTTATCATCCCAGCAGGTTACGGGGGTAAAACCTCCCACTGGTAAAGGAAGCCGATTGATAATTCTACATGCAGGTTTTGTCAACAATGCAAAACTGGTTTTTCAAGCTAGGAATGATGGGGACTACCGTAAACAGATGAATGCTGAAGTTCTGGAAAAATGGTTTAGAAATCAATTGCTACCGAACATCCCTCCCAACTGTGCAATCGTGATGGGCAACGCATCATACCATTCTATGCAACAGGAAAAGTATCCAACCTCATCTTGGAAGAAAGAAAACATAAAGCATTGGTTGCTAGAGAATGGCGAACAGCCAAGTGATGATTTACTGAAAATTGGGCTGTATGTACTCGCTAAACGACGTATTAATAACATGGGAAAAAAGTATAAGATTGACGAAATTGCAGCTGAAGCAGGGCATAAGATAGTACGTATACCACCGTACCATTGCCAGTACAACCTTACTGAGCTCATATGGGCTCAAGTGAAGTCTTACATAGTGAAAAAGAATACATTCAAACTGGCAGACCTTAAAATTTTAGTGCAAGAAGCATTGAATAATGTCACGGTGGAAAACTGGAAGAATGCATTGGGGCACGTAGAGAAAATTCAAAAAGAGGATGCCCGGCAAGATGTGGCTGTAGACAAGTTGGTTGATAGTTTTGTCATCAACACAGCTGATAGCTCTGATGACGAGTTTTCTGAATAAATTATATAAAAAAAAGAGAGGATTAGGCCTACAGGGGAAACCTCTCTCAAGAAAAAATGCACCTTGAATTTTACCTCAGTGGTGGTGTGGAAAAAAAGTCTTATTGAAAAAAATAGTCTTTTAAAACTTAAGATGGTTGTCACTCCTCATCATAGATAACTTATAGGCGACAAAGAAGTTTATTTTAAATTCGTAATTCGAAAAATGAACAAGAAATATATCACCTATTTCTACAGCATTAATTAAATACTTTTAAGTATCTAATTGTGTAATAATGATAAAAGTACATCTGTCTACAAGTACCGACAAAATAGATAAGGTGACCATATGTAAAAAAAAAAAATCTGTATTATTTAGAAGAGAGAGAGAGAACACCCCGGGAATCTTCCCTTGAAGAGGGAAAAATTAACAAGAGAATCTTCCCCTGATGAGGGTTTTTTCCCCTTGGGTCAGATAGGGCTCTTTACCCTGTCATTTCATAGTATATAAGGAAACAAACCTTCGCTTACCCTCGCCCTGGTCAACAAATATTATCTAGACCTGTCATCTCATCTCTCTTTTTGATGAAGCTTAAGTGGTTAAGGAGATGACTCTCACAAAAGGGAAAATACCCTGGTCAAACACCTGACACCTGAGTAAACATTCAGCTGCGCAAACACAAGAGCCTACCAGCTGGGTAAACATGAATCTCACAGAGAAATGCATCTTATCACACAGTCAACTAACCCTTTTGAGATCTGAGATTTGATATCTCAACACACAACACATGACAAATATAAGAGAGAATATATCAAAATTACAGAAACACACATATTAAATTTGCAAAAATACACATATTATAAGGCATATCATTATATATATATATATATATATATATATATATATATATATATATATATATATATATATATATATATATATATATATATAAATTAAAATCAGGTAAGGGTGATGAAGTGAGGGTCAGTCATTAATGGGTAATACATTTATAAAGCCAATTTGTTTTGCAACAGCATTATTACGTTCTCAAGGCTAAAAAGACAGCGGAAAAAGGTGCAATTGTAAAATACACGGAATATAAAATTTTAGTCTCAACATATTACATATATGTACATTATAAAGCAGAATAATTCGAGGAAAAAGCATCTGTTAGACCGAAAGTCAAAGACTGAATGACTAGAAAAGGAGAGAGAAGCCACAAAGAAAGCTGCTCAAGCCAGATACAGCTGTACTAAGGAAGAGTGAGAGTTCAACTTGGGCACTAACTGGTTGATGAATAAGGAATCGAAAATGAGCAGTCCATGAAAACAGCTTATCTGGCCCAAAATAGGGAAGTCAGAGTAATCAATATTGGCTTTACATATTTTAACATGATTTCTGATGTTGGAAATTTAAGGATTGGACAGTCTGCAGCCAGTGCGATGGCTAACACCTTTATGTGAATCAGCCCTGACCTCAGCAATCGTTTAGTCGATCCTACTCATGTCCCCGAATTACATTGGGGCAAGTATATTTATACACGACTGAAGGTAGCATTACTGGGAAAGTCAATCTTTGAATTTAAAAAATTACCCTATTGTAAATGGGTTTTTCGAAATAAGAATGACCTCTAGCGTGTTAAAATGTTTTTTTTATTGCAGACTTAATATTTTTTCTAAATTTATCGTCTTGGACATAATGGCATAAAGTTTCTTCCTTGGCACTGTACTAATAACAGGAGAATCAGATAGTTTCGTGTTTAGGAAATTTTTGCAGTATCTATAGAAAATATTTATGTAAGAACGATATATCTCTATGGTCTGATTCCCATGACGAGGTTAATGTATAAGCCCTGTGGAGGAGAGTAAAAAATTAATTAAGTATAAAATTATAAAAGCAAGCACTATAGAAATTTGAACCCAAACCGCTAAAAGCCTATTTTCTAAAAACAGAAGTATTAAAACTATATCGTTGTGTCGAAATACTAGGACATCGAAAAAAAAAGGTAGTTGATAATTTTCTTCTCCCTCTAACGTGAATTTAATACTGGGGTGTATTTCGTTCATGTACGAAAGAAATCGATCTGCATTAAACCCCGTAGGAAGGGTAGTGCCGTCAGTGCACCCCGTGCGGTACACTGTAGGCATTACTCAAAGTTCTTTGTAGCGTGCCTTCGGCCCTAGCTGCAAACTCCTTTCGTTCCTTGTACATTATATATATATATATATATATATATATATATATATATATATATATATATTTATATATATATATATATATATATATATATATATATATATATATATATATATATATATATATATATATATATATATATATATATATATATATACAGTATATATATATATATATATATATATATATATATATATAAATCATTCGAATAGGGTATGATATCCTCATCTCTCTCTCCCAACACTGCTACCATGTCAACATTTATCCGTATTATTGCACACGTTAACCGGTTTACGAGCCGTAAATCCAGCCAGATGAGTGATATGCTAATGACACCACCACGTAGACTGAGTAATGACGCAACAGAGGAGATGGCTTCCACCAAGCTGATTAATTCCAACATTTATGACTTATTGGGCTGGACAATAAATCGGGAAGTTATCCCACAAATGATGCCCCCAAAATGGCGACCGTTTCCCGTCCTGTGTTGGTGGTGGTTGATTCACTGTTATGGCCAATAGTGGTTTATTTACTGCAGTGTTAGGGTGCCCGCGTGAAAAAAAAAATAAATAAAAAAGTATCTGTCTCTGGTTTTGTAAGTTCCGCTACATTGGCGGCCATTTTTATGACATTTTTCGGAAGTCGAGAGTGTTGTCTTTTTGGGTGCTCCGGTGTAGGTAGTACCGTGTATTTTCCTATGTCATGCAAGTCATGGGCATGAATGTGCAGCTACAGAGCCCAGAATAGGTATACTGTATGCTTCTACATATACACAGTAAGTATACATGCTTAAGCATCTGCATCTGCGAAAGCATTCATGGAAGTATTGCAGACGGAAAATTGTCATTATTATTTTGTTAGAGAGAGAGAGAGAGAGAGAGAGAAGTAGGCTGCTCAATTGCAATTTAATATTCATGAATTTTTTGTACATCAGGACGAGAAGACACACAGTCTGTTTTTAAACAAATTCGGTGAATTTAACCAAAATACCTGACATATTATTAAAAGGCAAATAAAAATAAAGTATCCTTGCCATCTAGGAATATCAGAAAAACGACAGGCATCGGCGCAGCGCAGCAAACTATGACGAAAAGAGACGTAAGATTTTCAAAAACGAACCAACCGTTCTGGAAACTCGCTCCAACTCCGGTTTTGCTGGCTTCTTTTTTCGTTCAGTTTTCATATTTTATCGGTGTAGAGCTTCGACTTTCCCAATTCCCGCTTGTTTTATAGACTCGCTCTTGTCCTCGCCGCCGAAACTTCTGGATGTCCAAAGGAGATTTTTACATCTGAATAAAGTTTTCCTTTTACAACTTTTCGAGATGCAAAAGATGTTAATGTCGAGAGTCTGTGTAGTTTGTCTTTCGTCTTCTTACTTTTTTTTTTTTGTCTTCTTAAATGCGGCCAAGTCTTTGAAGTCGTAATAATCACATTTCGATCATTCTTTTAGCCATCTCATTTTCCACTCGGGTGTTTATCCTCTATTAAAAGTCCAGAGAGTAAGTTGCGCATTTGGAATCTTATGAATAAGTCGACTCGTTCCCATCTCTCTCATTAAATGCGATCCGTGTACCCATGCCTTCGAAACTGACGGTAACACAAGAGAGAGTCGAGGCAGAAGCTCCGATCCTACTGAGGTAGTGAAGTGATGAGAGAGCATGACCCCCAACTGGAGGACTGCAAAGTTAAACGTGGATTCTATCACCGGTGTACTGCCTGTGTACATGAATGTATGTGTACACACATTCCCTTCTGGAGAAAAGGGCGATTAGATAATAATTTACACACACATATATATGTGTGTGTGTGTGTGTATGTATGAATGAATTTTATCACAGCACCGTGATTCATATACAAGCATTAATCTACAAACGTCCTTTAATATCCAATTCGCTCTACCTCGGAATAATATATTTTCATATATTTTACCCGAAGGGGAGTTTTTTAGTTGATAACAAGTTCGCCGTCTCGTGGGCTCAAACCACGGAAGACAAGAACTCAGGACTTACATTGACGTGCATTCAACGACACAGCCATCAAGCGAGGTATAAGATGATACCGACTCCCACCTACAAATCACTGTCGAACCCAGGTATTTGTAATTAGAATCGATATGGACCCACCTCTGCCATGTTAACCATGTAGTGTGTTTGTCGCACGCAGCCAAATTATGAATGAATTTGGTCACTTCACAGTAATTCATACACAAGCATTAAGCTACGAACGTCCTTTAATATCCAATTCGCTCCACCTCGGAAATAATATATTTTCATATGTGTTACCCGAAGGGGAATTTTTTAATTGATAACAACTTCGTCGTCTAGTGGGCTCGAACCATGGAAGACAAGAACTCATATATATATATATATATATATATATATATATATATATATATATATATATATATATATATATATATATATATATATGCGTGTGTGTGTGTGTGTGTGCGTGTGTGTGTGTTGTGTGTGCGTGTAGAATATTTTTCTAATAAATGAAAGAAATGTAACAAAGAGTTTTACTTCGTCACACCTCGGTACACACAACCACAAACACACACACACACATATATACTGTGTATATATATGTGTGCGTGTGTATGTGTGTGCGTACTTCTCATGTTCAGGTCGGTAACATGACCTCTTTGTGAATATTCCTGCTACCGGACGTCAGAATTATTTCATATTTCTTTCATTTGGATCTAAGGCTTTGTAGTTACGCCCGTATTAAAAAAGTGTGAAGAATTTGAGAAGTTAAGAGTGCATTGTGGCTATTACAATTACATACGTATCTTGTAAAAAGTGACCAGTGAATTCTATATATATATATATATATATATATATATATATATATATATATATATAAACCATGTTGCAAGCAGCTGAAGGCTAATGAATACAACGATGCAAGGGGGAAGAGGGATCTATTAATTCATAAAAATAATGTCATAATTGTGAATTTTTAGGCTTTTTACTCTTTTCTGAATTTTTTTATAATTTTTAGATTGATTCTCAATGTATTATGGTTACAATCTAACAGGTTCCCGGAAGATGTAATAAAGTATTATTACGAAATACTAGACTAAAAATGTCGAAATTAGCCTGCTTTCCTCGTCCACCATTGCATTGATATATATATATATATATATATATATATATATATATATATATATATATATATATATATATATATATATATATATATATATGCTCTCATCAGGATAATATTCTTTTAAGATCTGGTTGACTTTGTATATATATACATATATATATATATATATATATATATATATATATATATATATATATATATATATATAATCCATCGACGCTGTCTGCCATCAAGGAAATCATAAATTTCATGAAAAATCCATAGCTAGTAAATTTGATCCATCTACTTGATAGAAGCAAAATATCAAGGCATTGCCAGTTATCTCATAATATTCACTTTGTTTTAAATTGGTTCATGAATCATTTAGTTATTGTAATATCCTAGATGTAAAACAGTGGTTTCCAAAGCGGGCGGTATTGGCCCTCCCTGGGGGCGGTGGATTGATATCAGGGAGTTGAGGCAAAAGTGGGCGGTTGGGGGCCGACAGGGTGGCATTAAGAGACTTTAATTTTAAGCAATAAATAGCTTATCTTTTTTTTTTCTTTTTTACAAAATCTGAATGACGAAATATATGTCGGAAACACTAAGCCTAAGGTAAAGGAACACGTATGCATTTTATAGATAATAAAAGTGGCGTTAGAATTAATCAATTTGAAGTAAACAAAAAAAATGTTCGCATGTATGCATCGGGGTGAGGGGCGGGGGGCGCTAGGAATCCATCTGGAAGCCCAGGGGACGCCAGCCTGAAAAGTTTGGGAAACTCTGATGTAAAATAAAGGGTAGCAACAAATCTTATACGGAACAAAATAGTACCTAGAGAGTCGTAAGTTGTTTTAGCTAAATAGAACGAGTTCTTGGATGATTATCGAATATCACACTAATAGACACACACACACACACTCACACAGTTATAAGTTCAGATTTCATAAGTAATTTCGCAAGCAGTAGTTACTTACAAACCTAATTTCGGGAAAAAATTTCCCATTTACATATTTTTTTTTTTTTTACTTTTCTTTAGTTAAACCTCCAGAGGAAACCAGACAGTAATCCCTGCACCATTTATACCCTAATTGCTGAACCAAAGGTTCAGTATATATCTGCATGGACACCTTTCGCAGACTCACAGCTGTTTCATACATATACATATACGACTCGTTATTAACTTGTCAGTCTCCCTTGTACATTCTGTAACATGTACCACTAACATGTGCGCATTCTCACAATTACGGCTACACGCACGCACACAATCAAACACACACACATACACACACACACACATATATATATATATATATATATATATATATATATATATGTATATATATGTGTGTGTGTGTATGTGTGTATACATATATATGTATGTATATATAAAATATATATATATATATATATATATATATATATATATATATATATATATATATATATATATATATATATATATATATATATATATATAATATCATATTAAATATATTTTGATGATCCCGTGCCTCATTGGTCAGCAATTTCTCACCAGCAAGTTGTCGGCACTGGAGTGAAACTACATTCTTACCATATCGTGAAAAACCCATTGTGCTTCTGTTCACTTAAACAACAAATTATGTATTCAAAGATAATTCTACTCTGAAGTGTTGAAGCCAGAGTTAAGAGAGACTAAGGGTTAACAAAACCTTCCTAAAAGGGCTTGCTGAGAAATGGAAGGTTCATGCCTCCTATAAATGGCGTTATTTATAAATACACATACACGAATTTATATATAATATGGTCGCTGAGCCTCCCACAGAGCCGGATACTGGTTCTCTTCAAAGTGTACAAACTAGAAAGTCCGGCACTCTTGGTCCCAAGGCCGTTGACGTCCCCTCTCCATATCTAGTACCTGAGACTGCCCTAGTGTCAGTGCCAGTGCACAGTACCAATCTCCCTTTAGGAGATCCCAATCCAGCTCCCCCCCCCCTCTTATCTACCGGCTTGGCACCACTACTGGCATCTGGCCGAGAGCCAGCCCAAAGTTCAGTAGGGTCTTTTCCAGATTCCCCTAACCTCAGCAGAAGCTCATCGCCCAGTGCGGCCTCATAACCCATGCCTGAGTTGATTCTTGTAACCTGCAAGCCCCTTGCTCATACATACACCTCTTCTACTCCATCACAGTCCCCTGGAGACAAGACTCTGGTTGACAAATCTATGCAAGAAGTCCTGTTCAAGCTGGTCACCGATGTGGTGGCCATACAACAAAAGCTAGCAGAACAAGTTGGCACCATCGCTATCCAGGATGTTGCAGCAGCCGGGGCAGTAGCTTTTCAGTGCCTGTTTCACCAGTTGCCGGAACATCCATAGTTAGTCACTCCAGGTCTAAATCCCGAGGGTAGAGGTATTTTGGGCTCAGACCTGGCCCAAGGGTCTTCTCAGCCCCTTCTGGAGCCACGTGCTCAGGTTCCAGCTAGGAGACTATGCCTAAGGTGCGAAGGTAAACAAGGAGGAAAAGGAGTAGGGAGTATAGAAGGTTCAGATAGCCTTACCAGAGCCACTGAGCAATCATGGCACTTGTATCATATAGCTGTAACAGTGCCTCATCTTAATAGAGCAATCCTAGCCCCTGATCCAGAAGGGATATCTAGGGTTGTCTCCTACCTTAATCAGTATTGTTGTATTGAACAAATTTATGTTGTACTTCGCTGAGTCTAATCTTGAGCCTAACAAGCTGAAGAGCATGTCCTAGCCATCTTAGCATGTTATTGCCTTTTGTGCTATGTTTTGCTGCATTTTATGTCATGTTGTAGCATATATCATAGAGTAACTAACTCATGTGTGTTTCAATATTTTCATACTGATAGACTTGTATTATTAACATACCTCATGTCCATGTGCATTAAGTCATAGATTAAATGACTCCTTTGTAATTCAAATTTTTCTCTGCACATAGCTAATTATCATTTTGGTGCTGTGTTAACTCAATTCCATGTTAAATTCAGTTAGCTAATTCATGGCCTTGAGTCAATAACATTGCCAGTTCACTTTATTCCACAGACAGTACCTTTAAATAAATGCAGACACCCCCTATGCTAGCGTTAGGGATATTAGATAAAGTAAGCTAGTAAGCTAACTCCTCCTCCTGGGATAAGTTAGGATTATATCATCTTAGACTATTCTCATTTGCATGGACAAGAACCCATTAAGAGGAGATAATTAACGTAATCGATAGCAGCAGCTCACTGGTGCAGACCTTCAAGCCTGAAAGGGAGTGCAATGTCTGATTAAAGGGGGAGCATTTACGGTTATCGCCGCCGGATCACTAACTTTTAAGAATCTTATGGGGAAAATACCAGACAGTAGGGGCACAGGCAGGCCCACAAGACTGGGAGTGAGGGGAGAGTTTCAGCAATTATCAGTCACAACCCTCTTCAAGGGTTGGGCTTTATGTGTCCCCAAGAAGCACACTTGGGGTAGGTAGTGTTTCCCTTATCTTAATTCTCCAAATCCAATTAAGCTCCTGCTTAGTTTCCTCCTTTACTGGCAGTAGACCCCTTTCCTTAACCCGCAGGTATGCACCAACGATGCCGCCTGAAGCAATGCCCAGAGCAACATATGAGGCCTTGAGTTCATTCAACGTTCAACCATGGGTAAGCTCTGCCCAATCACTCGCCGAGTCGTGGGGCTATGGAACTCACCTTTTCTCACACTGAAATGATTGTGCCATTCCCAGACTCTGTCGATAATCTTGGATCACCTCAACATAATGTGGTGTGTACAAGTAATAACAGGAAGCAAAGACGGTATGTGCCTCATAAGGGAAATTGGTTGGCTAGGGTCTTTTTCTTTGACTCGTTTTATCTCTCACATTTCATCTCTCAAGTAATTTCTTATCTCTTTGACTTATACCAAGTGTGTAATTCCTTGAACAGTGTATAAAGTAATTTTCACCCCTAGCTAAGAAGTGAGTAGAGCAAAGCAATCCCCTCCAATTTTTGCAATAACTTTTTTTATAGAGATTGTAATTCGGTAACAGTTTTATCTGAAATTGTCATTTCCAGGGTGTTATCAGTGCAGTTACCTATGTAGTCGCGCCTCTGTATTCCCGATTGCTGGAAGAAATCTTCCCACATCGAGGCTGATAGAAATTCATTGCCAATTGGCTTAGGGACCACTTGTGAGTGGCCAGTATTCGTAAATTTGGTGAGTTGTCATTTACGCAGTAAATGCTGTTGTGTCCTTTCCCATTTGTTATTTTAGTGAGTGTCCAAATGTTTCCCTGCTGATTTTACCATGTTGTGTGTGTAAATAATGAATCAGTGTTAAGAAACACACTTTCACTTGGCGACCTTTCCGATTATTAATTATTCTTGCAATTATTCTGTTTGTGGGCTTACGAGGGGTTTTGTAAGGATAAGAATATTAACTTAAAGTAAAATATGCAGTCATCCCCCTCGTAAACCTGAACAATATATATATATATATATATATATATATATATATATATATATATATAATTTATATGCCGTGTGTGTGCGTTCGGTTGTGCACGTCCGTTTATTTGTTGGTATGTATAAGGTGCATGCACGTATTTGGTGTTGCAAACACTTGCACATTCAGCTCAGAAACTAAAATTACTCTTTAACCTGCTTATAAGATGTTACTTAATGAAAGTAACAAAAATAAAATGGAAATTATCAGGAAATCAAATAAAAATGATTGATACAGAAGCCAAAGTTGTGGCCATAAAGTGTAAAAACTAAGGCGGAGAATCATTTCGAAAATATATTCAAGATATTTTTACGATCTAAATAATCAGAAATTCTAAGAGGCATAAAAAACCCCATACAAGTTCCCTTGGCTCTTAACTTTGGACGTAGAGTGTCGTTGATTTCAAAATCACTTAAACAATAATGATGTAATGACACTTGTTCCTGGCGTGAGAGTGCGTCATAGCACTCTCCACACAAGGAATCGGAAGTCAAGAGACACCTTCAGTGCACTACTTGAGGGTCCTTGCCCAAAGTCAACCAGATCCCTTGAAGTAAGAGCGAGAGAGGGAAAAAAGGGGGAGAGTTTGAGAGGGAGCAAATGACAGAGGTATATGGGAGGGAGGGAGGGAGGGAGGGAGGTAGGAATGAGAGATACTTACAAATAGAAAGCTTGAGAGTGACATATACCCGTGAAGAGTTAAACCTTGTAAATGAAGTAAATTACAATGAGTAATCAGAAAACTTCAAAGAACCAGAATCCTTAAATCAAGAGTAAAGGAAGGAAGAAGAAAATGGGTAACATAAGATAAACCCAGACCTAAAACGAGGCCTTATCAAAAAAACCGAGCTATTCTTTACCCCTGGATAGTCTGCCTTATCTCTTATCTTAACTTCCCCTTGATGGCTGGTTATAAATACGGCCATCAATATATGCCAATTATCCCGTAGGGAGTTAGTACCGTCAGTGCACCTCATGCGGTGCACTGTAGGCATTACTTAGGGTTCTTTGCAGCAAGCCTTCGGCCCCTGGCTGCAACAACTTTCGTTCCTTTTACTTTACCTCCTTTCATATTCTCTTTCTTCCATCTTACTTTCCACCCTCTCCTAACAGCTGGTTCATAGTGCAACTGCGAGGTTTTCCTCCTGTTACACCTTTCATACCTTCTTACTGTTAATTTCCGCATCAGCGCTGAATGACCTCATAGGTCCCGGTGCTTGGCCTTTGGCCTAAATTCTATATTCAATTCAATATATGCCATTTATTTATTACCCGTCCTTTCAGATACAAATTTGTAAGTTTTACTTCTTTTTTTTTTGCCATTTTTCATATTTCTTTCATTGCAGATTTATGTTTCGCTACAGCAAAGTTCATTCGTTTTTCTTTGTACATCAGTTAAAAGACCTCTTTGCTTCTTAAATGTACACTAAGAGCAATGGCTTTTGTTGGATAAAATAACATTTCCAAGTTGGAAATTTGTGTGTAAAAAATGCCGCATTATTATGATTTCAAAAGTGCTCAAATTATTATAAATAAAGCCAAGAGGCCGTGAGCCTATTGTGCCAGTTTTCCACAAAATATAGCGGTGATACAGAAAGAGCAAAGCAAACAAAACGTGAAATTCAATTGCATCATAAACAAATAACAAAGGTAAACGTTTGGGGAAACGCTGAACCTTGTCTGTAAACCTACCTATTGGCCAACTGCATATTATGACGACCCTCAATAAATCTAAAACCAAAGCCTGGTAAAACTTCCAGTTTTTACCAGAAGTAAAGTTTCAGTATAGGACATTTTCAACCACAAAATAAAATATGAGATCCATTTCGCCTCTTCCGTTTTCAAACTGAGTTCCATGTTCACTTGCCTGGTTTCTGTGCTGAGGGACCTTAACTAGCCTCCCCTCCCCGGCCGCCCCACACACGCAAAAGGAAAAAGGTTAAAGCAATAGTGAAGCACCCAGAAAACCGAAGTAGGAAGACAATTCCAGCCAACATTGACAGCTAAGACTAAAGTTATCCATTTCTCTTCAGGAAGTTGACTATCAACATGGGTGTAGATTTTTACTGTTACCTTTTTATCCTATGTTGAACGAGTGGGAGAAGACAGGTAGTGCTTTCCGGTTCTCAGCAAGTCTTTAGAGATGAGATTACTTTCCCAAGCACCTTTTCTTGGAAGCGATATGCTTGGATCAAACCAAAGAATGTAAGACCAACCCGTACCTCTGAGCCACACCTTTTTTTTCTCTCTCTCTGAGAGGATATGAGAGTGAACGGCACCAGAAGCTGTTACCATGTGGGCTTTCAGAATATATTTATGGAATGAAGCTGCTTGCATCACGCCCATCCCCCATTATGTTCAAGGGGCTTCCAGCAGCATCTGCTTTCCTCTTGGTGGTCAGCCATCGACGAACTGACTACGCCTTACTATTACTATTTACATTTGATGATCGAATGATCAGGGGCGGTACAGCGAGCGTGTCTTACCTTTTGATAAACATCGTACACTACGTTGGTCCTTTCCTTAGATGTTGAAGCAACCTGTCCTGAAGAAACCGGGAATCTCAAAACGTCTGCTGCATTGCTATTGATTTTTTTTTTTTTTTAGAAATTATTTTTTTACAGAACGAAATCATACAAGTAATCTGAGAAACTTTTCATTTTTTAGTTTCCTCTATTTTTCTGTTACACCAGGTTCGATAAATTGTAAATGCTGATATGAGGCTTCTTACAGATTCTAAAAAAGAATATGTATGCCGTGAATACAACAAATAAATAAGACTTCATAATTCAAAAGCCGGAACTACAGCTTTCTTGAAATGAAAACAACTAAACTTAAAACCAATGATTAATTCATAAAATTCAGGTTATTTATCTATGTACCTATTACGTATCCAGTTTTTATGAAATGTAAATTCTCTCTCTCTCTCTCTCTCTCTCTCTCTCTCTCTCTCTCTCTCTCTCTCTCATAAATTCCAAAGTGAAACAGGTAAATGTCATGACGATCTATCAATTATGCCTATCAATCCCTGCAATATATTCCTGCTCTCCAGAGATCCATGATTTCTTTATCGTTCCGCGCAAAATGTATTTTAGTCATAAAATAAAATAAAAGAAGAGATAGAAAGATTTTGTTGAAAATATTCACCTTAAAATAAATAACATGATTCAGAACCATTTTAAAATAAATGGTTAAATTGCATTGGATGAAAAAAAAAAACTACCTTCCAATACCAAAGCGAAATGCAATCGATCTATCTAAAGCAATTTTTATTATGTCTTGACTGTAAATGTGTCCTACAATCTTAAACTGCATAAGGATACAGGTATACTGAGTGTATGCAAGAGATTATTTTACTTAAGAAAGTTTAAACAACAAAGAATAATCCATAACTATTCCCAGTACTTAGTGATCCCATACTGTTGTTTGTCTAACTCCTCCACAGAATTATAGCAGTCCTTATCGTTCAAAAGAGGTAGAAATAAGCTTTTCAGCGAGGTAACATTATTTTTTTAGGTAGAAGATATTCCAGATGAAATTTATCTTGTAAACTGGATAAATTCCCACCCCTCACTGTAATGATTAGTTCTCATGGAGGTATATTTTGTTATTCAATAACTTATAGATTAAGAATGTCATATTAAGTGATAAAATAAGTTATGTTAAAAGAAAAGAAATTATTCGTTTAACTAAAGTTGCCCTTAACCAAAAAAGGAAAATAGCATAATGATGAACGACGTTAATCATAGCAGAATTAGAAACTAGTGGAGAGTATTAATGTTAATTATTATTATTAAACATAGTATCCATGCCGTCAAAAGTTTTGGTAAATTCCCGACTGCAGGAACATTACCTACCGTCCCAAAGTTGTATAAGAGCCAGCGATGAGAGATTGGCCGGGGCTGGACGGCGACAAGTTTAAATATGGAGTTTATTAGTCATCGACTACAGTGGTTGCAAGCAGGAGTTTCACAGGAGAAGAAATATGAATAAATACTGCGTTTTCCTAAAAAAGATTATTATTATTATTATTATTATTATTATTATTATTATTATTATTATTATTATTATTATTGCTGAAAATGCGTGCGAATTATAATAGCACAATCAAATTCAAAAGCTGCTGACTCTTAGAGGTCCTTATATGTCTCATGGGTGTCGGCGGACTTTGGAATATGACTGGACAAGTCCAAGCGGTCATTACTTGGTCAGCAACCTTCAAAACAATAAAAGATGTCATTATAAAAAATAAAAAAACGGGCAACATGATTATGGTAGGACACGTGTGAAATCAATGAACAGCCTACTTAAAAATAAGACCATAAACGCACACAAATCTAATCGCAAATCAAGTGCAGTTCAGGAACAGAAAGGTCAAAAGTCTTAAGCAGCAAGACCGCTTATTCCTGCACAGCCTTAAGCCTTGTCATTCCTTTGTTTTTGTGACCATATTGATTACAACGTTTCACGCTTCTGAATAATGAAGAGTAAAAAGTCAATATATGAAGATACAAAATCGAACTGAAAGTGATGACAGAAGAAATACTGAGTAATCAACTCTAGCAAACAATAACTGCGAAATTATCTATTTTTCCCTTTTCCGCTTCTAGAAGATATGGACATTACTATCCAGCATTTTATTCTTTTTATTGATTTTTAAGGTAATTCATTGTCTAAATACAGGAAAACTGCCAACCTTTTAGTTTCAGTGAAAAGCTAATGAAGCAGCTTAATAATTCCAAAAATAATCACAGCCAAATACGTTCAAGCATATTTAAAATCGAAACATCGTTCTCTTGGTCTTGACAAAATTCTCTGAAGATCTAAAGTATTCCTTGCAAATCCGAAATTAATGAAATGTACATTACACTGCAGAATCACAAAGGAAAAATCATAAGCTTACACATTATTAAGGAAGTTAAAAATTTGCAGATATGATAGTAATGAAATGTACATTACATTTACCTACGTTTGGCAAGCTCAAAGCGACGTTGTAAGTTTAATCATAATTAGGAAAACGCTGTGGGAACAAAAAATTAATGAGTTACAGAAGGAAATAAGAAAAAAACATTGACTAGGCAAAGTTAGGGAGGGCATGACTTTTGGCAGGGAGCTGAAAGAGAGTCATGTAAACTATTTTCGTAGCGAAACTAAAAAGAGCAAAGGTGAAGGATTCTGGCACAGTCATGCTTGAGTATGAAAGAGTAGCAGCATTCGTGCATACTTAGCTGATGAGGTACATAAGCTAACGTAAGATTACTGAATGAAGACAAGCTTTTACTGTACTGCTAGCTGCACTTGGCAACCAGACACAAATTTACATAAGTGTGACAACTAGCGTGACAAATAAACTTAACAAAGCTGACTGAGAGCAAGATACGCATCCCTAAGGGCTGACTGAACCAGATCAAAAGCAACGCAAGGCTTAGTTTCACAAACAAGCACAACACTGTTTGTCACTGAGCGTGACAAACAATCATAAGGTGTTAATCCAAGATAACAAACAAACGCAGAGGTGTTAATTTACCGTGTAAGACAGCCCAGCAATCCAAATTCCAACTGGAACAAATACACCGACAAAACCGACAGGGTTGGAAAAAGGTGGTTGGTTTGGATTAAAAGGCCTTATGCCAGCGCGGCCCTTTGCCCTAAGGTGGCCCGTAACTGTGGTAAGATGTGAAAGGGAGTAGGAAGCCCTGGTGTGGACCTCCAGACTCATCTAACCAACTGCGACATGCCGACTGCGAAATCGTGTACGCGTCCTCTTGCTTTCACGCATGCTAGTCCAACGCCATTAGACATCTCCTTGTGTGTACACGCGCACACAAACGTACACTTGCAGCCTCTCCACGCCACACAAGTCTGACTTCATTAACCTAAACGGATTAGATCTTAGGTCCACGGTTCAGTTCCCTTTGACATAGGTTAAATCATTCACAAATTAGTTCCTTTGATATTCCGGAGGAGGAGTTTGTTGTAAGTAGGATAGATGAAGAGGGAAGAGAAATGACTCGTTTTCTCCTTAAGGTGATTCTCTCTCTCTCTCTCTCCCTCTCTCGCTCTCTCTCTCTCTCTCTCTCTCTCTCTCTCTCTCTCTCTCTCTCTCTCTTCTCCTTAGTACTACTTTCGTCTCTTCAGTCGTTTTCTGTTGCTAGAATTCATTCTTCTTGGTCGGTTTTTAATTACTTTCATGTTAGATAAAAATTAAATTACTCTTCTTCTCTTTACCATTTCTTAAACCCTCTTCTTCACTTACTTTCACCTCGGCTCACTGTCTATCTATTCAGTTCTTCCTTATATCGTATTTTCCTTGTTCATTTCAATTACTCACTCTACTCGTTCTTGTTCTCCTCAGCCTTCCCCTCACTCTTGGAGGACGGGGAATCCTCGCGCTTTTCGCCGATCTAATCCTATTTGGAAAGGAGTTTCAAGAGGTGTTAGCTGCTCTCGAATCGAATTCCGTACCCGAGGAAAAAATCTAACAAAATTAGAACTTGACTTGAGGGGTTTGGAATCTTTTCCAACAGCACCTGTTCCCGGCTACCAGATGACAATTATCGAATTTTACGGCCGCTGGGGGATTCCTCAACAGCCGCTTTACGTCCACGTGTTCGTATTATTTTGACAGAAATGTTATTTGTTGCGTCAACTAGACCTTTAGCTTTCCCGGCTCCCTTCCGAGCAACATGTGAAGTGCTGTCTGAGATACACCTTCGGCAAAACACCGTGGCTGAAGATTTGTAATCCTCCTAATATGGACTCATGTCTGCATTCTGGCGTTGATCTCTCGCTCTCTCAGATCCCCTTCTCTCTCTCTCTCTCTCTCTCTCTCTCTCTCTATATATATATATATATATATATATATATATATATATATATATATATATATATATATATATATATATACAGTATATATATATATATATATATATATATATATATATATATATATATATATATATATATATATATATATATATATATATATATATATATATATATTGTATATGTGTGTATGTACATATATATATATACAATATATATGTATATATATATGTGTGTGTGTATGTATGTATGTATGTATTTTATTATTTTTCTAGGAAGGACTTTAGAAGTACCACTAACCTTTTTATTTTTTGCATCAGCGGCGTTCTATACAGAAGTTACGAGGTTTACACATCGTTGTTCTTATGGGGTCCAGGCAGTGTATCATATCTAACCCCTATTTCACATTCTTTCAAAAACTATGCCTATTTTTGTTGGCCGGCTTTTTTGTAAAGGGAGACCACTGACCAGCTCCACTGAAGGTTTCGAAATGCCTGAAAAGTATATTCCTGATGAAGCAAAAACAAGTGTCCGAAAGTTCAAAACACCTCTGAGATACAAACACTAGATCCTTGCTGGTTGCTTCGTTTAGCTATTTTATATATGTATGCTAAAGGTAATATAGTTTTTAATATTATGTACATATACATATATGTACAGTATACTGTATATATGAAGAAACCAGAGGAGTCGAGGGATAACAAGTGAGATGCTGTGGTATGGTGGTGCTAGAGGGATTAAGTGGCTGACCAAGGTGTGTAAGGTCCATATAGATGAAGGAAAGCCTTTAAAAGAATGGCTGACTCCTGACCAAAGGTCTGATTTAGGAAAACATATAAGGGTTAAAATTCTGTCCATATTGTTCTGAGACTTAACAGTGCTATGATAACAGAGACTGTCTACATTTTCCTACAAAATCCACCAATTGATTTATGTATAAACTCAGAAAATCACAGGAGATACACGTGATTTAATATAAAAGACAGACGCTGGAAGAGAAAGGTCATAAGGTCCGTACCAAACTCTTTCGCGAAATTGTTTATTCCTGCATCGTCGGGGCACTAAAAAAAAAAAAGGACGAAAAAAATCTCGCAAAAGTGCTTGGTCCAGATCTTCTGACATTTATTTTCCTGTGGTTTTCGCTTCTAAATATATATAATGCAATTAGAGAATTCTGTAAGAAACTTGAGACCGTCTCTCAATTATAATAGTACTGTTAAGTTTTAGATCAATATGGACACAATTTTAACCTTATATCTATTGTACTCATTCAGGCCTTTGGGCAAGATTCATCTAATCCTTTTGAATATTTCCTTAATCCAAACATCCCTACAAACCTGGGTCAACCACTTAATCCCTCTTGCACCACCCTACCACAGCATCTCACTTGTCATCTTATCAACTCCGGTTTCTCCATTTTTAGTTTTCTGTAAAAGAAAACTATTTTGCCGGCTTTGTCTGTCCGTCTACACTTTTTCTGTCCGCACTTTTTCTGTCTGCCCTCAGATCTTATAAACTGCCGAGACTAGAGGGCTGCAAATTGGCATGTTGATCATCCACCCTCCAGTCATCAAACATACCAAATTGCAGCTCTCTAGCCTCAGTAGTTTTTATTTTATTTAAGGTTAAAGTTAGCCATAATCGTGCGTCTGACAACGATATAGGACAGGCCACCACCAGGCCGTGGTTAAAGTTTCATGGGCCGCAGCTCATACAGCATTATACCGAGACCACCGAAAGATAGATCTATTTTTGGTGGCCTTGATTATACGCTGTACAGAAAACTCAATTGCGCCAAAGAAACTTCGGCGCATTTTTTACTTATTCTGTCTCATGATTGCGCTCTTGACATCCTCAAGAGTCACTTCCACCAATACTGCCACACTTACCATAACCCCTGTGTCATTCATCTCTGCCTTCCACTTTCATCTTATTCTGAGATCCATATGTTCATTAGCCTTTCCCTCTGCATTTACTTCCTTGTAAAACAGGAAGCTATTTGATACACTCTCGCCCCATTTATCATTATATATAATTTTTTTCTTCCTTACTTTCTTCGTACTCCTGCATATAATCCTCCTTTCTGACTTGTGGTTGCACATAAAATAATCTCCATTTTTGCTTCACTAAACTTCCCCTTTCCTAATCCCACCACCGATTGTTTTTATTTTCTCTAGCCTACTTCCTACAGCCAAAAACATGACCTGCTGGCCTATGACCTCATCCTGAAATTTTGCTTACTCCCCATATACTCATTCAGTTTCATTGTCTGTAACCCTAGCCTAGTTTTATCCATCCCTTGCCTATATATCCTTCTCACTTCCTAGTAATCAACTCTCTTGTAATGATAGCCCTTTCAGCGATATTTTCAACTTCATCTGACTTCACTTGTGTTTCAATCAAATAATGATCAGGTATACCTCCAGACAGCCTGTAACTTGTTTTTCCATCTGTGAATTCCACATTTGCCCAAAACGCAAAAATGCCATCACTTTCTCTAATATTTAATCAGTAAGATCACTTACCCCACCGTCCTTTCATGTTCTCCAATCTCCACAAGACAAAGATTTAAACTATCATAAATATACATATATATACATATATATATATATATATATATATATATATGTGTGTGTGTGTACGTATGCATGTATGTATGTATATATATATATATATATATATATATATATATATATATATATATATATATATGTGTGTGTGTGTGTGTGTGTGTGTGTGTGTGTGTACATATACATATCAGTGCGCGTATTTGTTTGTGTGAGTATGTTTGTGTGTGTGTATGTGTGTGTGTGTACTGAGCATTAAAACTACCTTTGCAATATCCATACTGGTCTGTACGAGCAATACTTCCGAATATACTCCCACACCCCATCTCTCTCTCTCTCTCTCTCTCTCTCTCTCTCTCTCTCTCTCTCTCTCTCTCTCTCTCTCTCTCTCTCTCTCGTATTGGACAGTTGTAGCTTCAATTGTTAACTCAGTTTGACCAGTTTCTGATTATTCGTCTTAGTCTAGAAGCTCTGAAACTACTGAAGAAATATTTGTGTGAAACGTAAGAAAGCCATAAATGAGCAGTACATAAGATGACATCGAGTCTAACTCAAGTTTCGAGCGGTATGTATTGGACCCCCGAAGCCTCAACTTTTCCAGATCCATGGTGTGTGAATCTGCTTTGGAATAATTCAGAGACTGGCGGATGCTAACAATGTTTACAGCTGAACGAACTTCTACATTCAAAGCGAACCTTATTCAATAGGGCACGCGCCATGTACTGCGAAGTCGGATCAATACTTTGCCCGCCCAGAGCGCAGAAGGACCTTAAACTTTCAAAGTTAACAAGGGCTGAATAGGTCTAGTCAGCGGAATTGTGTATGGCCTAATTACGTTACCAGTACTGGATCCCGCTTCTGCCTGGCCGTAAACGTATCCTCACTCTACAATGGACCTATTTTAGCAGGTGAGGCAGTGTCGAGTTGCGTAATAACACTGGCCGTTTCAAATTTCATTCAGTTCCTCGTTGAACTGGTCGATACCGTTCCCGGTAGCACTCTGCTGGGCCCGCGTTCGAATCTCCGGCCGGCCAATGAAGAATTAGAGGAATTTATTTCTGGTGATAGAAATTCATTTCTCGCTATAATGTGGTTCGGATTCCACAATAAGCTGTAGGTCCCCTTGCTGGGTAACCAGTTGGTTCTTACCCACGTAAAATAAGTCTAATCCTTCGGGCCAGCCCTAGAAGCGCCGTTAATCAGCTCAGTGGTCTGGTTAAACTAAGGTTATACTTAACTTTTTCAAATTTCATTCAGAACATTCCGCCCGGGCTCTTAACGATTAGGGCATTTGGCTTTGCAACCTGACATTTATTTAAGACACATCGATTTGATTTATGAGCAACCTTTTTCTTTATATTGAAGGTGATGATTTCATATTAATACTCATGCTAAATCTGTAAACTGCATTTTTCAATCTAAATCTTATGGGAGTACAAAACAATATGTATATATCTGTGACGTATGCCAGAAAGCTCTCTCTCTCTCTCTCTCTCTCTCTCTCTCTATATATATATATATATATATATATATATATATATATATATATATATATATATATATATATATATATATATACTGTATATATATATATATATATATATATATATATATATGTATTCACATTATAATTAGACAAATTTTTCATGACAGAAAATCAGCATGACGAGCTACCCGAAGGCGAACAGAGAGAGAGAGAGAGAGAGAGAGAGCGAAAAAACAGGGCTTGACTCCAAGCGATGTGATAACCGCCTCTTGAAAGAAAGCAGGTTATAGGACGTATGGGAAACAGAAGCAGAGAACAACGTACAAATAATAAAAATAAAAAGGTAAGAATAACACGATGAATGGGATAAAAATAAAAAAATAAGATAAAAAATCAAAATACATTACAGAAATAACTCTGAAGAGGTGCTCAGTTACGCAACAAAAGCATAAACCTCACGCGACCCAGGACTGGATTCTTAAAAACTCGTTCGAAAGAGTTGGAAAGTTTTCTTATCCCTCCCACGCGACAAAACCGGACAAACCGGATAAGAAGGAAAATCTTTGTCCGGTTACGGTTTATTCCCTCTAACGCTTAGTTTTGGAATTCTCTCTCTATTTTCGTTCTCTCTGGTTCGTTTAGATTGACTGATTGATTTACAGATCTTTGGTTTACACGCACATCACTGGGGCAACTAAGGCCATTCAGTGCTTAGAATGTAATCTTGTGAATTTAAAATTCATGCAAAAATGTAAGTTAAGATTAAGAAAACAGAAAATATATGGAAGTCTTTAAAAAAAAAAAGACCAATCTGAAACGTAAAGAAGGATTCGAGTATTTACTTTCCCACCCCGTCGCCCTTCACATAGAATGACTAGATAAGAACACTCTTCTATAATAATAAAATCCGAGTGGATTTTGTTTGTCCTCCCCCGGGTGACAGTAGAGGAGACATGACACAGCCACCCACCCCCTGCAAACTAGTTTGTCTGCCGCAGGTGGGGGCGGGCTAGGTAGGGGAACGGGAGGATTCAGGAGATATCCACCCTCCTCCTGCAAACCTGTTTGTCCTGCCCGGGCGGGGCAACTAAGTAAGGGAACAGGGGGAAGGTAGGGAGATATCCACCCTCCTCCTGCAAACCTGTCTGTCCGCCCCGGGTGCGTGCAGTGTAGGTAGGGGATCGGGAGGTTAGGGAGACAGCAGCGCCGAGTTCCAAGCAGAGCACGCAGAGCGCGCCAAGAAGCTCGTCTCACCATAAAGAACAGATAAATAAATAAATAAAAGTATGATGGGAGCTGCAATAAAATTTCCTTTTCTCTGAAATATGGTTTATCTTTACACATGTAACCAGAAAACTACAAGAATGCAAAAGTAGAGTAGAACTTTCACCTAAAATTCCGTGGTGGGCTTTCGAAAACTCCACAGAAAACATGAATTTTATAATCACATTAGCATTCCTCTCCCATTTCTGTCTCTATGATGCCTATTGTTTAAAGAACAAAAGTGGGCCGACGCGATAATTGGACTGGTCGTGGGCATTCAGATACAATATTTTAGGCCTAAGAATTTATTTTGTGTAGGGTCCCCGAGGACCTCCTCGTCCGAGATGGGGGAAAACGCCAGGGTATTAAAAGATAACATTCACTGTTCGTACTCATTGTTTGCACAGGAAATGTCCAGAGGCTTTTGAAAGAAGATGTAAGTATCAGTGGAGGACGTGAAAGAAAATAATCATCGGGAGTTACGCTGGATTATGAAGACTATCTTCAAAAAGGCCTCTGATCTGGAATACTTCGATAAAAGAGGAACCGAACGGACATACAAAATAAAACAAATAAATAACCTGTTTTTGTCAAAATGTAGAAAAATGAATGTACGCTTGACACGTACGCCTACGCATTCATTAACCCTTAGACATACTGCTTATACTCAAATACAACCATATTTTCACGTATCAGGAAAGAGGTCGAAAGTTTAATAACCTCATGCATCGTAAACATTATGTCAAGTAGCTAAACTTTCATAATCGCATGAGGTAGAAAAATTGCCTAAGAAATAGTTATGTAGGTCTCTGGAACAATAGTTATGTACAATAGGTCTCTAGAAGCTCTACATTTTTGTATCTTAATGTATTACTTCATCGACATGATTATGGAGTTATTCTTCACTGATTCAAACTACAGACGCTAACCTATATTGATGTTACTAAAGATAAAATATTACTCAGAAGGATAAAATTTGCTCATGGCTTCCAGCTTTCAAACAGAGTTCAAAGAGCTAATTACATGCCATAAATAAGTCTATGTTCAGATACCAACTTACTGATGCAGATACAGAACTTTTCTGAAATTTGGCAAGGTAATCTTTTCCCTTGTATGTGTGGCTTAGTTTAATCAAAATTAGTAGATCAAATGACTGATCCTTAATGTCCTGGAAGCAGTGATCTATCTACTGCTATTCTATTCGTCTAAGAAGCAATTGCAGAATATGAATGACAGTCTGATACGCACAGTATGTTCCCCTCAAGGCGAGAATCCATTCCTTTCTTCCAAATATGTGTTACCCAAAAGAACTGATTATTAAACACTTACTTTGGAAGTGTTGGTAAGCGTGGCCACTCTCTCTCTCTCTCTCTCTCTCTCTCTCTCTCTCTCTCTCTCTCTCTCTCTCTCTCTCTCTCTCATTTACTGAAATCCTAAGCTAGTATGTGGAAATCAACCTGGGTGTACAAAACTAATTTATTCTGTAAGGCCTAACGATAACGAGTTCTATGGGAAAACGTGCATGATAATAAAATGCATGACAAGAGAAAATTACTAACCACTCCCAAGAACAATCTACAAAGTTATAAAATAACCAAAGGTGAGACAAATCCCCACCTCCATTCTAAGTATTATATTACACCCTACTATAAGATGTGTCTTATGTCACCAGTTCAAATTAAGTAGCCATATTTTCTCACAGATGTCTATCTAGACACGTAGAGCTACACATGCTTATGTCCCAAGAAACATGTTTGAGAGAAAAGTCTCTTATTAGTACCAAAAATCAACGAATCTGTGATACGTCCACAACACCACAAATACATGTTAAAGAACTGATAACAAAATGACAAAAAAATAATAAACCACCAAAAACAGTATCATTACTGTCAACTCACCCTAAAGTAGGTGATCAGAGCTTGGGATTTTCACTGTTTTACGCTTCAGCTTCATCAGCAGCAAAATAATATTTCACAAAAGCGCTTGAGGATTCACCTCAAAATCGCACAAACTTACACACATTTTTTCCTCGACACACCCCGATTCCTGCCTCATCCAGCCCAAAGGTTCTAGAATCTAGAAGCTGCGACACAAAGCGCTGATGGCACTACCACCGCTCCCATGATTGTCTCCAATCCCTCAAGGTGACTTTCCCGCCCGGAGCACATGCAGGATACTGAATTTGCAGATGACCACGTTGCACATACCACCCACCTGCAAGATCGTTGATCACCGTAAAACGTCACAGTCACGTATTCAAGTACATATGAAAACGTACGTATCTATTTCTTTCCGGAATGTCCTTGATTACAAAATTGACTTGTCCTTTTCAGGCTGCCTTCTGCTATAAAGAAAACGTCTCAAAGCACTAACTCAAGGAATCATATGCTTTTCACGTGGTAACATTAAATCTGAAACGCAATGCCTGTTGCATTATTTCTCGCGTTATAACAGCGAAATAACGCAACAGGGCTCTTGATTTCCTGAGCTTTCAACGGAAGCAACGCTGAGCCACAAGACTGCAGTACTCTATAGCAATTAATTTCCTTTCAAATGTCTCGAATGATCAAATTCAAAAGGGACAACACGCAGTTTATAACATCCACCAGAAGGAATATTTGCGTACGATGCCTGCTTGATTATGTTTTTATAATCATAAGCCTTTAAAAACTGAAGTTGCTGGTTACATCGCTTCTGAAGCTGCACGATTAGCCAAATGCCAATATCAAAATGATTGCCATTTGGAGCACTGAGTTGAATTTAGATGATAGGGGTCAAATTAACTTATTCACACTTGAATTTCCTTAATGTATATTTTTTAACTTTGTCGATGAAGAAATGGAATGAGTACTCATAGCATAACAACAATAAGGTCAGTAGACCTCTAGGTTAGATAAGAGAAGTCATACCATAACATTCCAAGTCACCAGTTACGCTCCTACGCGTATCATTCGACCGAAATGAACCAGCACGAAGATCTAGAGTCACGAGAGTTGACCAGAAAACCGAAAAGGCAAAGTGTTTCATATTTTCTATAATGGCCATATATACGGGGGGAAAAGTCGTTAGTAAGAAAAATCCTTCGGAGATTTAGAAAATTCAAAGATGTAAACGGATATACCCGCAAGTGAACCACTTGCGATAAAAATGAAAGATGCATAAAAAAAAACGACCGTCAAGAAAATAAGGTATCCAATGAATTGTCTTAAAAGGCGTAAAACAAAAAATATTTATATCTTGTCTACCTTACTGAAACAGTGGGTTTTAGGACTGTCCACATTACAGAGTATAATGCTGTATGAAACTTTCAGCCACGGCCCATGAAACTCTCAGCCGCGGACCTTGAAACTTTCAGCCACGGCCCAGTGGTGGCCTGTGTTATTGGCAACTATAGCGGTGCCAGACGCACGATCATGGGTAACTTTCCTTAAATGAAATCAAAACTATTGAGGCTAGAGGGCTGCAATTTGGTATGTTTGATGATTGGTGGGTGGATGAGCAACATACCAATTTGCAGCCCTCTAGCCTCAGTAGTTTTTAAGATCTGAGGGCGGACAGAAAAAGTGCGGACTGATAGACAAAGCCATCTCAATAGTTTTCTTCTACAGAAAACTAAAATGAGCAAATGCCTGTATTATACGAATTTTTTCCTTGAAAGTTTAAGATTTTCCAGAGATGCTATCCTAAGAATTAGATATTGTAAATTTCATTAAATTAGACTATAAATTTCAGGTGTTTGTAAAACTGTTTCCACAGAAACAAAATGAAGAAAAGGACTACACTGGCCACAAAAATGGGATACCTTCCAAATACTGTGCTAAAAATAAGAAAAGGAGAGACCCAATATCCAACCAATTCTCTATAGGAATCGCAGGATCGAGAACTGTTTCTCAAAAATAACAGCTAGGAGGAAGAGGAAGAGAGAGAGAGAGAGAGAGAGAGAGAGAGAGAGAGAGAGAGAGAGAGAGAGAGAGAGAGACAGACAGACAGACAGAGAGAGAGAGAGAGAGAGAGAGACCTTATATTTGGAAATGGTTTTTATATAACCCGGCGAAAGGAATGCGCAGTGCACAAAGATGCAATGGAGACTATGAAAATGTATCGGATATTGGAATACCGCGCATCTCTCGCTTCTCTTGGCATCGAAACCGATTTCGAAATCATACGGGGAAACGTTTCCAGTTTCAGGTTTGCCCGATCTTTGTGTCTACCCCATTTTCTGTCTGGAAGTGTGCAATTCAAATTTAACTAAAACTTTCTGGAAGTTTCAAGAACTTCCCAGAACTTTTCCTTCCACGCTTCCTTTATTTATGTCTCATTAAAGGTTGAGTTGCTGATGCCGTTGGCACTCAGTTAAGAGAATTAACCTTTAAAATCCTCTTCGATATTTAAATTTATGATGACTTGATACGGTAAATCAATGGTCAGAGGGAGCGGAAGACGGGCTAGCAACCTCATCATGTGTAAGAAAACAGGTGGGAGTCAAAATATAACAGTATTATAGGAGAGCATCATTTCAACTAGTCTGATATATAAAATAGTTATCATTTCGAATATTATTACTATTATTAAAAAATACTCAGTAGCATGAGTCTTGAAATGGACAAACAAACGCACAGCTATGTATAGGTACAAACATATTCAAAAATAAATCTGTACAGAAAGCTTTCGGGAATCTGTTCGAGTCCCCTACAAATATACTTAACTATGGATATGTTTCTCCATTATTATTATTATTATTATTATTATTATTATTATTATTATTATTATTATTATTATTATTATTATTATTATTATTATTATTATTGGTTCCAGACTTAAAACTGGAGCTAACATATTTACTTATTGCGTCAATAATTTTTAGTTAGACTGAAGATGAATCCAGGACAGGGTTCGAAAGCTTTTGTAACTTTTTTTATAAAATCAACAAGAATTCACCATTGAATATTATTGTGAACCTGATATACAGCATATCCCGTTCTCGATCTAGAGGAGGAAGACCTAATTATTATTATTATTATTATTATTATTATTATTATTATTACTGTGATAAGGAAGAACATATTATTCTGTAGACATAAGGCACCCTGTTAGTAATCAACAGTTAATCCACGGGACATTCAAAATCGTATGTTAGGTAGGAATTTCCTACCCAAAGAATAACTCATATAGTTCTGTAAGCTGGACAATCACGGCACATCCTTGAAGTTGGGCCGTAAAAAAGAAAGAATGAGAGAATACTCTCTCTCTCTCTCTCTCTCTCTCTCTCTCTCTCTCTCTCTCTCTCTCTCTCTCTCTCTCTCTCTGAGTGACTGTCTTCGTTTTATTCCACTCAGTTTGAATCAGTGTAAGAAGCGGTCAGGTATTTCTTCAGCGAATACCGACGGGGTGGGCATCCTTATGTCCTTATTTTAGCGTACGACAGACGAAGAAAATGAAAGGGAGAAAAAAGGAAGATATAGGGCAGGACCCCGAAATGGCAATAGCCCTCCTCTTGGACGATGGAAGGTTTTCTGTATCAGACAAAACGGAAATATTTCTTTTAATTTCTTCATGCTTTAATTTAATTTCTCTCTCTCTCTCTCTCTCTCTCTCTCTCTCTCTCTCTCTCTCTCTCTCTCTCTCTCTCTGGTAAAGCACTGCTACCAGTCTCACCATATAACCGAGAAACCGACGTTCGATCCCCGAGCTGGACGAGAAAACAAAAATATGGACGCGTCCCTCGAATATCCAGTGTGTTGCTGTTATGTTAACCTACTCACTGAATTAAATACCTGTTGTTAGTTGGACGTTGTGGGTGGCAGTTTGGGCGAAGAGAAATAGCAAGAGAGATGAGGAATGAGAGTGATAAGTACTTTCATCAAAATGCCTTTCATTACGATTAACAACGGAGGTATTCCTCTCTCTGTTGCATCTAAAACTGACATCTAAAAATAATTCGTAGCAAAATTCAGTTTTTAAAATTATGAGGCATTATCGTGTTTTCACTGCATTGAATCAATGCAAAAAAACATAAAAGGATTCAGTTACTACATTTTTTTAAAGAAATCAAGCAGCTTTGTTCAATAACAATACCGATACTGTCTCATAATATGTGAAAAACGACAGCCATTACCCACAAGACATTGCGAATTATAAAGAACTGAAAAGAGAACAATGAAGTACAATGGAAAGGAATTGATGGAAGATATTACTGTTTTCTTGTGTGACCTTTTATTAGTGTGGAACCGAACAGAATCAGTTTCTAGCCGGATGGAAGAGGAGCAAAACTCTTCAATGAAAGCGAAGGAAAAGAGAAATGAGTAAGAGCAGACGAGAAAAAGCGGGACATACCCATTAGCCGCAATATGATAAACCGAATCCCCCACTCACTGAGGTCCCAGATCCCGGATTGTTTGAATATTTTTCCAAAAAATCAGTCTAATATTTATTTGCTCCTTCATCGAAAGCAGATTTGTTCTTTTGAACTTTGATATCACCGCATAGAAAAATATATCAGCTTTATAAAAATTAGGTTTTCTTTGGCAAAAATATATTTGCCCTCGGGAAAAGAGTACTTTCATTTCTCGCATTTATATTAGCGTTGAATTCATTCGAGTAACCCATAATCTAATATTTATTTTGACTGAATGCATAAAGTATTATATTTAAATAATCATGCTGGAATTATAATAAACAGAATTTAAATGTGAAAATATATTTCTTACCTAATATTGTGCAAAGTCTACTAATAGAAGTGAATTAAAATATTTTATTTTGATGGCCAGTTTTCTTTGCCTGCTCTCTGTATCTATTTGAATATATATATATATATATATATATATATATATATATATATATATATATATATATATATATATATATGTGTATATATATATATATATATATATATATATATATATATATATATATATATATATATATATATATATATGTGTGTGTGTGTGTGTGCATGTGTGTGCGTGTAAATGCAAACTATGGAAATTTAATTAAAAATGTCATTCAGACTCACTCCTCTGAACTGTGTTCCAGTTTTTTTATATATATTTTTAAAATAGTGTCTACACTTTAGATATCGAATTTTCATGCAATATCTTGATGATGTATATTTTCTCGCTCTGGGTGAGACTCGAATTTGTGAACCAGGACCCCAAATCTGCCTTTAGGCATTACAGACGTTTCTATTTCTAATTTCCTTTTATAAAATGGTAACCTGTTAATGATCAGGGTGATTCTTTCTTCCAAATTTGTTAAGCTTGTTTACCTTTGCCTTGATCAGTTCACTTAGGGCTTGCGTTTCTCATTTTCTCAACGATGCTTAAGCCATCATCGATCGAAGAACGCCAAGTACAGTCTTTCTCAGTCAAGCGATTCCCAATCTCCTTTTCGTGAGATATCGATGAGCTGATAGTTATGCTAATCGGCTTTTCAACAAGGCGCAGGTCCTTAGAGTACTGAGCTTTCTAACATGAATAAACCCTAGCCTTCGCTTAAAGGGATTTTTTAAGAGAAATATGGGCTATGTTGAACGATATTTAGTGACCCTTTCTGGAGACCTAATTGGATCCTCGTAGGCCTAAAGAGTATATATTTTCTTCCTCATTCTTTATCAACTTCTACTTATCCTAATTGAGAGGATTACTTCGGATGAACCGAAAAATATATTAATTTTGGGCCCCTTCGTAATTCAGTAATAAGGGTCTACCAGTTTAATAAGATTAGTCTTCATCTGCAAGAGGTGAAATTGGTCAGGCACATCAAAGAGTACTGGGGTATCCTTCCTATACTAGCTGGTAATATCATGATGTCATTGCAATACATAACTATATTATTTTCTTTTACAATTGTTCCTCATGGACAGCGTGAAGCTACATTGCGTTCTCCAGACTCATGCCTTGACCTAGACTAGCCGCAAATACATACATACATACATACATACATACATACATATATATATATATATATATATATATATATATATATATATATATATATATATAATACACGAGTATATAGAGCGAGAGAGAGAGAGAGAGAGAGAGAGAGAGAGAGACTATTTTGGTTATCAAGAGAGTTATTTATGTATATGAGGGAACCACGGGCCTAAGAGAAGAAAATTCTCTCTCTCTCTCTCTCTCTCTCTCTCTCTCTCTCTCTCTCTCTCTCTCTCTCTCTCTCTCTCTCTCTCAGAGTTATTATCAGTGTAAGAAACTCTCATTAGTACCAAAAAGCAGTATTAGGGAAGTAACTGATAATACGACTCCCCCAGGGAATATTAAAAACTCATTTACGCTAAATGACCTTTGGGTGACTCATCTATCCTTGCCCTCCTCACATACAACGTCACCCGTCTGTCAGTACTTCCTTTTCTGTGGCATATACGTACCCATTTGCCCCTACCCCAGATTATATATATATATATATATATATATATATATATATATATATATATATATATATATATATATATATATATATATATATATATATATATATATATATATATATATATATATATATATATATATATATATATATATATATATTATATATATATATGTGTGTGTGTGTGTGTGTGTGTGTATACCCTTGACTTGGGACCACCTTGACATGGTGAGGGGGCTCTTGAACCCCATGAATTCGTTCCCAGGTTTGAGTCCAAGAGTCACATATTTCATTATATATTTCATAGGATTAACTCTGTGGAATTTTCCATTTTGGTAAAATTTATTGGGCCTGATAAATAGGAAAAGATATCATAGCTGGGACTGGGTTTATATCCGAAGCTAAATGGTGGGAACTGTGGTAGGACCATCAACTACCCAATAATGTTTAGACCTGAGAGATATCAGATTGATAACTCAAGGGTGGCGATATTCTTTAGGGCTCGACCACGAATTCCAGGGGGGCCTGGTTCTGGGGATAAGACTCTCGGCATTCTATCAAGTTTGCCCATAAAACGATTACGGTGGTGATGATTGTATTCTTGTAATACCCTCAGTCATTGCAAGCAGGGTGTGCTTACACTTGGGCCACGCTAACCATGTTGTGCCATCCCCTGTGGGGTAGTGTAGGGGCGTGGACACGTGTGCCATTGATGGAAGAATAAACTCTATGAAAGGCTGATGATGTCTTTTTAAGGTTTTCAGGTTTAATTTTTCTTTTTTCATATACGATCCTTTATGACAAGTAGAAATAAAGAATCGAGTAACCACTGGGCCCCTTGGTGATACTGTTTCGGCACAGTTGACGACCGCTGCAACCTTCACAGACAACCTTTGTCTGGAAAATCAAAGAAACTTTCTAGTGCAATTACACTGAAACCCTATGCTCCAGTACAGAGCAATGGGAAATTGAGCAGAAATGCATGTGAAATAGGACCAGGAATATTTGAAACCTCTTATAATAAATATTTGACTTTTAATCTGGAAGATTCTGGTTGCAATATTTTTAGTGTGTACAGAGACATTATAAAGTTTTGTGGCCGAGAGCCCAAGATATCATCTGAAGGTCGAGGAAAACTAACAGTAGAATCGACCTCAGTAAAAGAAAGTGAAAGACTGAAAGCATTATGGCATCTCGGAGGAGTTAAAGTAGAATGTGCAGTACATGCTTTTTGGAATTACCCCAAGGGAATATGTGCACCTCGACTGATGATGCACTCGGAGGAGAAGCTGGTAGAGGAATTAAAAGATCAAAGTGTGATTAGAATTGAAAGAATGAAGACGATCAATGGAGCCTTAGTTCCACTTCCATATTTAATTAATACGTTTAAATCTACTCGATTGCCAAATGTAATAAAAGCTGCCTGGTTATGCTTTAAGGTTAGACAATACATCCCAAGACCAAGGAGATGTTTTCATTGTCAAGAATTTGGACATATGTTAGGGTCTTGTAGGCAGAAGCTACAAGGCAAGCCTGCCATATGTGTTAAACATAGTGAACTCGAGCATGGCGTATGTAGTAAAGCAAGATGTATATATTGTCGAGACAATCATCCATCATCTTCCCTGAACTGTGATGTGTACATCTTGGAAAAAGAAATCCAAACTTTAAGGGTAACTGAACGTATCACATTTAGAGAGGTAAAAGAAAGAGTATTGAATCAGTATGTTAGACCTGAAATATCCTTCTTCAGTGTTGCTGCCAACCGAAGAAGAAATGTAAATGCTACCAAAGGTAACGTAAATAAAAAAAATCAGAGATTACCTGATCTCGTTCCTCTTTGGAGGCTGCGCCAGTGGTTTCTGGCACTCCTGCCTCTTCAGAGGCTGCTCCAGTGGTTTCTGACGCTCCTGCCTTTTCTGAGGCAGCGCCACTGATTTCTGGCACTCCTGCCTCTACGGAGGTGCCGCCAGTGATTTCTGGTGCTCCTGCCTCTTTAGAGGTGGTGCCAGATGTACCTGGCACTCCCGCCTCTCTGGAGGCTGTACCAGCTATACCTAGTGTGTCGGCTTCTTTGGAGGTTGCACCAGCTGTGGCTGACAATCCTGCTGTATGTATGTATGTGTATATATATATATATATATATATATATATATATATATATATATATGTGTGTGTGTGTGTGTGTGTGTGTGTGTGTGTGTGTGTGTGTGTGTGTGTGTGTGTGTGTGTGTGTGTGTGTGTGTGTGTGTGTGTGTGTGTGCATTTGTGTGTGCGTGCAAACCGCACAGGATAAAACAGAATTTTAGGTACAGAACAACTCCTAACAGTGTTATTTGTATCTCATACTCATTTCTATGAGATAGAAAAGGTAAATTCCACTAAAGTTGGATAAATTTGATTCCAGACATACAGGTAATGTATAGTATTATACCTGGTTAATTCGTTTCACATGCAATTAGAGAAGGGAGTGCTGCCTGGGAGATGTTGTAGTGAGTGGGCAAGTGTGAAAGCACCTTTTCACTTGTAAACTAAAGGTCCAGCGGATCTGCACACCCAAATTCCAGGTGGCATTATAAAGGCTGTTTTTGACCACAAGGAAGGAGTTCCCCATTCCTAATCTGGGTCACTATTCCCTGGACACCTGCTGTCATTTTCCTCGTGCTCTTCAGTCCTCTACACTCTACATGGCTATCGATAATTATAGTTCATTTCTATATGTTCAACATAGATTACTAACCATTGTATGCGTTCTCGTGGGTATGCGGGCGAAATGGATTGCAGGCCGCAGTAGATTAAACAAATTTCCGGCTTTTCATTGTGATGAGTCAATAACAAAGTACTGCAGTATTTATTTCCAGACCATTGTGCAACGTATTACGTTGTATACGTAAGGTCAAGGTCACTCCCATAATACCAAATACTCCAGAAGAAATCAATAAATTTCTTAGACCCATAAGAACAAGAAACAATGTAAAACTAATATAATAATGTAGTTACACAGTGTAATTATATTATGTAAATATAATGTACATAATTAGCCAACCCTTAAGTAACTAAGCATTGTAATAAATATAAATAATAATCCTAAATCCCTCCCCAGTCACATTCCCAACATACGCACACACACAAATATACTGTATAAACACATTTCCCTACCTTTGTAATATGTTTATATACTAAAAGGTCCTTCTCTAAATTCACTTACGAACTTTTATATGTCCTTCTGTATTCACTTACGGGAAATTTTGCATAGTTTACCCTTCACTTGGTTATACGGTGGCCGGTAATAAAGTCACAGGAAAAAAGCCACAAGTCGTAATTTTGGCCAGGATAAAAAGTCACAGGAAAAAAAGTCACATTAATTTGTAGTGACCGGTAATAAAGTCACAGGGAAAAATTCACAATTTTGGCTGGGAAAGATGTCAGGTAATCAAACAAAAACAATCAAGTCAGTCATAATTTAAGTCATTACCAATTAAAGTAATAAAAATATGTTTTAAATCAGTTATTAACTGGCAATACATGACTTTTACATACTGACATCATTGTATATATATTATGGCATTACATGTATGTGAAAATATTTAACCGGATTAGCTCATTTGGGACTGACTGACTTGTTCTCGAATTTTCAACATTCTTTGGTTTTTTGCCCCATGGGAAGGTCTTGCGCTGACTCCGTTATATATATGTGTGTGTGTTTGTGCGTATTTTGAACTTCAAAACATTCTTAAAAATAAAATAATGATAATGATCTTAACATCATAGCTAAGGAAAGAGTGGTATATCTTGGGCATTGACAAACACTTGACTAGTGACTCCCACATAATCATGTTTCAATACAAACCTAAACCTATTCCAGCAGAAATACTTGACTTTTTCTGCCTCTCGTGTAAACAACTATCTGTATTTTTACAATATTGACTAATAATCATCTAAACATAGCTAATGACGTGAATTTCCTAGAAGCATGGAAGTACACACGAATCTATATACAGCCTAGAGGCAGCGTTATGCGAATCTATCTGTCGTCACTTATTGTTTATTAACTCAGCAACGGACAGCAGTAAGGGTTTTTATACTGATACTTTCAGTACACGTGGCTTTATTCCAGACGTACTTAGAAAACATTTATATTTTGTGGATGAAACCTTATATTTTATCATCATTGGTTTTGGTGCATCTCAAGGAATCAGCTTTCATTAGCAGTAATTATCAAGTATATCATTGCAGTATTTTTTGCTTATTTCATGAATATTATTTATCCTGGATGTAATCCTGTGATTTTACTCAATTCTTTGTATTTATGTGTTTTACACATCAGAACATTTACAGAAAAAATATACAAAAAGTTTACTCAATACAATTTGTTCTAATTTTTACCACAAGACAACTGTTTTGCCATAAAATTATGACTTTTTGACTTTATTCCTGCGATTTTATTATCTAGAAGTTGAGTTCTACCGTAGTTGTCTGGGTGACCGAATTCAGAGCGCTTCGAATCCTCTCAGGATATTCAGTCTTAACGAAAAGCGTTGCTTTCCATTAGTATTAATGTCTATGTTACGGTCTGCTGCAGCTACACCAAGAGCCTGCGCATAAGAAAAGTAGTTTGTTTGGTTTTAGAATATACTAAGTTTCCATGACATAACCTACCCTCTTAAAGTGAAAATAGCCTGTTCAGTTAGTCCCAGCAGCTATTCTAAGACTGTTATAATTAATACTATATCGTATGAGTAAACTTTCCCATTAACAATCCCATGTATTAGTATTATTGTTACTTCAAACTGCCATCAACTTTCACATTAACAATCCCATATATAATTGTTCTTTCAAACTCCCAAAAAGATAGCAGGATAGAGCGTGCAATCCTTTAATATATATTTAATAGGGCACCAACCCTGCACTGAAACAACCACACCTAACTTTAGTGCTACGTAACTATGAAAGGTGCCATGCAATGCAAACTACTTTCGTCCTTTAGTATCCAGTCTTAAGGGAATTTAAACTGCACAACCCCACGGGCCGAGAAATTTAAGCTGGGGAATTCAGAATAAGAAAGGGGTTCCCGAAGCAAGCTTCGGCGCTGGAGGAAAGGTGGATGAAGGTCGGGGTCAGTGAAAACATGCAAAGCAATCTGTCGATTTCTCAACATGAAAGCTTGGTTTGAAGAGTAAGAGTCGGGAGGGTAGGGGTTTTGAGCGGGTTGACAGAACAACGTTAACCATACTGCCCAAATTTGAATTACAATTTCCACTATTAACCAGCCAATTACAATACCTGACAAGTCCACGACATCAGTGTAAAAAAAAATGTAAAAAAAAAAAAAAGTAACATACCAAGACCTAGGCCTCTTAGAAAATCGTTAAGATCCACCTATTACCTGTCTAGTTCCCATTTGCCACTGTGCATTTCAGGGCTGTCTCCAATTGGTTTTCGTCGATAAAATCTTTCCAGAGCATCGGATATGGATCGTATTTTGGAAATAACTATTTGAAGCCACGGCCTATTGGCAAAAATATGCACCGATAACTAATGTTGATAATTAAGGTACTTACCAGAGTAAATAAAGGGAAACTTAGCTAAATTTAGTAAGCACCCAGAGGGAGGCTAGTGAAACTTCTTTACTGAAGGCCCGCCCACTCATACTACTACAGTACTTTACTAGATACCCCGCCCATATACTTTACGCATGAAGACTCAGATGTTGGCAGTAGCAGTAATAGTAGTATATGGGATTCTTGTATTGTTTCACACACAAACACCTACCCTACTCTCTCATCTAAGTACTGTACAATAAAGGAATGAGCATTAAATTAGTATTAATTCTGTAATACAGCTCCTTGGCGCAATTCAAGTTTCCTTTAACTTGAAATATGCACAGTCTTACACAGTGAGAAAACCATAGTTACCCTGAGTTTATTGCTTCATACGGTCTCAAGTTCCCGGTTCACGTGTACCTGTTTAGTCCTGCTAAAAGTAACAACGCGAGTGTTCTAACCTTTACTTCCTTAATGCATGATCAATCCCATAATAAATCCAAAGTATTTAGTATATCACGACTATATTCCATGTGCCAGTTTCGTTGTTTCTATAAACGATTCATTTACTTGAAACTATTGTAGGGTTGTCGAGTGGTTGTCAGTGAGCCCATGTATTCCAGGTTTTATCTGTATATTTTTTTTTTTATGAAGTTACTTTCAATTTTGTTATTTTGAATGTTTCATATACATCGTTTATTGTATAGATTTCATTTAATCATACCTACACTGTAGTGCTGAATGAGACATGTAACTCGGACCAAGCGCTTGGGCTATACCCTAGTTTTATATTCCACTATTCCATTGATTGTACTGAACTTTATTGAAATTGAGGGAAATGAAGTAATCTTTTAATAAAAAAAATTTGTAAAAGGATATGCTGTTTAAGTTAAGATTAAGAACTGTGTGAATCAGGGTCTTACGCTTTGAGCAGACCAGAAGTGAAGAACTTTCGATAGAAACATAGAAAGTAAAATTTCTATATGGGCAAAGGTCAAAATGGAAACAAAAGAGCACACTCCCAAAGTAACTTTTATTCATTTTCATCATCATAATCATCCAGGTATAAGTCTTCCGTATCCTCGCCATCGCTAAGTTGATATGATAGGTCCCACAGGCTCCCAAATGTCTGATGACCAATATTCATCTTCAAAATCTCGAGATAGGGTTTGAGCGTCTGCAGTGAAACTATGAGTGACCAAAAGCTTGGCATCTTCCAGTCTTGCCTGCAGGTCTGCCCGGGTGAATCGATGTAAGGATGAACAGACATGACGTTTCACGCACGCCCATACCTGCTCAATGGCATTGAGCTCTGGGTGGGCAGGTGGCAGGCGGACCACCTCATGGCCCCACTCTCGGATGATGTCGTCCACGATGTACTGTGGTTTTAGCCGGTACTGTTGGTATCTGAGCAGCAACTCTGGTCGTGTGGCACCGTCTGAGACAGGGATTCTGCGTCTCTCCATCCAAGTAAAAATGTCTGCTCTCTTGGTTGCCGTAGTAGGAGACCGACAAGCGTCTATCAGCTGGCTGTGATAAGGCGCGTTGTCAAGTACCAGCACCGATGGTTCGGGCAGCAATGGTAGCCGAGTTGTCAGCCAGCGTATGAACAGCTCGCCTGTCATTACCCCGTGGTAATCGCTACTGGTACTCTCTGCAGTGTAAAAGGGAAAAGGCCTTCAATAAATCCATTTCCTGTGCCAGCTGCAACCACCACGAAGCGCTCTCCTTCGCCAGATGGTTACCCGTCTGTTATGCATGGCACGGATAGCAGGCTGTGGTGGTGTCCACCCGCTCCCTGCTGTGGCTCATTCTTGTGGCGAACCACCTCTCATCGACATATACAGTACTATCTGCCTCCCTTCTCGATGGCGCCTCAGAGCCCAGTGAGGGCCAATCCGACCGCAAACCACGTCAAGGGATTCTTTTGCAACATACACCTTTCGCTGGGAAGTTTTGTATTTGAATCCCTTATCTTGCATGAGTCGCCACGCCGGTATCTTGGAGGTTGTTTCCAGGATAATGGTGGCTGTCGTCAAATCTTCCATTAGGGTTCTGAGAGTAGAAACTTGCTTTGCTGCAAACTTGTCGTCGACAAAGCGGCGAATGACACCGTGTAAAATTATCAAAGGCTTGTGGTGTAGGCATTACTACCCCGGCAAACTGAGGCAAGCTCACTTATCTGTTGCGCTGGACAATCTTCCTCACAGCATGCGCCGTCATACCCATGAACTGCCACACGGTCGTAGGGCCTGTGTGGATAAAGACCAGTATTTAGCCAATGAATAAAAATGCTTTATATAACACTTTTTCCTATGCGCACGGCCATGTAAAGTATTTAACTATTCACAATGATCACAGTTTTGCACAATTTTCATCAGTTATCATAATCATCATTGTTACTATTCATACTTCGACGACAGGAACGAGGATAGCAATATGCATACTATGCCGTATACATAGATATGGTACATACATAAATGCACATACATATAAAACAAATTAAATTGTGTGTGTAAGGTGGTCACCTGAATAGTTAAGTTTTTAAAAATGGTCGTTGCAGCTAGTCAGCGAGATGGTTTATCAGTGAAGAAATTTACGCCAGTGTTTAATCTTTGTCTGAAAAGAGTGAAGCCTTTATATAAAAATATTTTCATACTCGTCATTCGAGTATTATTATTACCCCTATAAAGGTCAGCTTTGTTCTCTTGTCTGAATCGTTTGGTGCTTTTGTACCACCTTGTTACGCACTTACTCTTAATATTTAGCATACATGACGCATACGATTTTTTTCTTTATTGCATACTGCAAAAACATGCAACACGAAAGCAGCCTTGCAGCCACGAGGACAATTTGCTAGGCTTGCCATAGGCGACGCAGCCGTCACGTATAACCTGGTTTTGCCCTGTCGTCTGCGACTCTACAGGTTTACTATTATGCAAGGTTGCCAGGTATATGGGGCCAAAATATCTTGCCAAACCTAAATTTTCGCAGTTTCATTTCAATATGATTGTGTTTCACCAGTGCCAAAAGTTTTTCATAACTGATCAAGATAAAATAGAAAGTGGGTTATAATTGCTAAATATTCCTATGGTCAACGTAAAACTGTATAATGAAAATAGTAATATTGCCATAAGTATATTTCCAATATTCCTTTGCTATGTCATTTATACAGTATACCAAATTCTTACTCATTACCCGTGGTATCACCAATGGAAACCGTAATATCGTGATTCTCAACTATTCCCAACAAGGTCAAATATTTGTTTCTACGATTATCATCACTACTGGGTACACTTATTAAGCCTATGTCATACTTTAGGTCACAACTAGCCTCCCCCCGGGTGCTTACTAAATTTAGCAGACTTTTCCTTGAAATTTGTGATTTACTCCGAAAAGTGCCTTAATTGTCAACATTAGACATCAGTGCATACTTTTGCCAATTAGGCCGTGGCTTCAAATAGTTATTCCCAAAATACGATCCATATTCGATGCTACGGTAAGATTTTATCGACTAAAACCAATTAGACACGGCCCTGAAATGCACAGGGAATGAAATTCTAAGCTACAAAAGCATGTCAGACAGTTACCCTACCCTATTCTCAGCTGCACTAACATTCAAACTTACATCTCATGACCAAACAAAGGGCTCAGGTACTGTAATACCCTCTGTTAACTTGCACTGTCAATAGGGAGACTCAAATATTTGTCTCCCTAGGTCTGATCGTCGCGTTTTTAACCCCAGTCTATTCCCAGCATCCTTACGAGATAGACTTAAGTCTGAGTTTATTTTTATCCTAACCCCTACATCTATATTATCTCGTTCTTTACCCTATTCTAAGGAATCCTATATTTCAAGTTCCATATCTAACTTCCCATTAAGTCTAAGCTACACGAAAACTATCAACCTTGCAGTTCTAACCTAAGTTAGAAGTTGGTTGGTTTTAAATCCCTCTTGTGCATGGTGACAAAGTCACCATGCTTGTTTCTGAACTTCCTGTTGTGCATGGTGACCAAGTCACCATGCACAACATGCAAGTCCACCTTTGCCTGGCAGGTGGCGCCGCCACCCCGGCAAAGGTGGACTTGGGAAGTGGGCAAAGAATAACTACTTTAAATGCACAAAACTTTCATTCACACAGATTCATACGCAAAACTTTCATTCACACAGATTCATACGCAAAACTTTCATTCACACAGATTCATACGCAAAACTTTCATTCACACAGATTCATACGCAAAACTTTCATTCACACAGATTCATACGCAAAACTTTCATTCACACAGATTCATACGCAAAACTTTCATTCACACAGATTCATACGCAAAACTTTCATTCACACAGATTCATACGCAAAACTTTCATTCACACAGATTCATACGCAAAACTTTCATTCACACAGATTCATACGCAAAACTTTCATTCACACAGATTCATACGCAAAACTTTCATTCACACAGATTCATACGCAAAACTTTCATTCACACAGATTCATACGCAAAACTTTCATTCACACAGATTCATACGCAAAACTTTCATTCACACAGATTCATACGCAAAACTTTCATTCACACAGATTCATACGCAAAACTTTCATTCACACAGATTCATACGCAAAACTTTCATTCACACAGATTCATACGCAAAACTTTCATTCACACAGATTCATACGCAAAACTTTCATTCAAAACTAACTTTTGAAGCTGAAATAATTAATCAAGAGCTTTAAAATTTGTTACTGCTGAAAAAATATCAAAAACCTAAAATAGAGACCTAACTAAACTTTACAATTTTAAAAAACAAAACTGGCTGAATTTACAAGATCAAACCACTTAAGGCAAAAAGTTTAAATTTAAGAAAGTTTAAATCCACTAACCTAAAAAAAATTACTATTTACTCAAACTTTCAAAAATTACCTTCCACACGCATCAAACTTCCACACGCATCAAACTAACTTTTGATGCTAAAATATAACTAAACTAAAAAAAATAAAAATTAAATACTTGAAAACAAAAATCCTGAAGCTGAAACAAGACTTAACATTTTTTTAAAGTTCAAAGCTGGAAAAGTTAAATTTAACCTTTGCAATTTTAAATGTAAAAAAAACTTTCAAAATTCTCAAAACTAACTTTTTGAATCCGAAAAAAAACCAAAAGCATTAAAACAAAACCTAAACTTAAAATGAAAACTTAAGAGATTTGATTCTGAAAAAACTAAGGTAAAAAATGTTCGGGGGATTGCTCAAGTCAACAATAAAAAAACAAAGATACTTACTCACCCATTAATCCTGTTTAGTCATAAGGTATCTGTACGTCTAAGACAATTCAATAACTCATTGTGGCACGCTTTTTAACGACATACCCTGACCATAAGAATATATAAAGTCCAAATGTTCTAGCAAGTGGAAAGAACCAAAGGCTGACTATTGGCTATAATCAGCTGGGCCATCTGACAAGTTTTAAAATACTAAGACAAGGAGCAGCAAGCAAGGCTTTATAAACACTGATAAGCGTTATTACCAGTTTATTGCCACTTAGGCGCCACTTAAGCCTACAATAATCAAAGTATAAATCTACTAAATCAACTTAATATACCCCACATTAGGAAGGCTATGGTAGTCGAGTTAAGTCGACCTAATCCCCAAAAAGCAAACCCTATTGCATCGTAGGACTTGCTCTGTTGCAGCATAAAGTTAAAATGAAAACATCTGTAGCACTGCATAAGATTGCTAGTATAAAACCAAAGTGCGTAGAATTACAACTCAAAAGCAATATAGTTCAGCTTAGTAATAAATAGGCTTCGAAACGGGCTTAAATCCCATGTTAAAGGGCAATCTGCAACAATACCCAACATACTTAACATTTTGAACAGTTATTGTAGGAGTTTACAACAAAAATTCGAAAATACCAACATTTGAAGGTACAAAACCCGCAAACTGAAAACTTTCATATGACAACTTAAGTCATTGATCTAAGACCACAATCTAAATATTTGAGAAATTACAAGGCAAAACTAGCAACAGTATCCAGCCCAACAAACATCGAAGCACGCCTTCACGCCTGAAATCTTGCAAAGTCTATTCACAATAAGGTATATCTGAGAAACTGCTCAAGCTTCTTTAGGCTTCAAATGAATATTGTAAACACAAGACATGCAAATGGAGTATATAGGCTACTTAAACCTAGAACATTAATAAGTCAGGATAGAGAGCATTTGTACACTGCGCACCAAGACTATACAATAAAATACCACCTAAAGTGATGATCATACAAGAAAAAAATTTTTAAAATTAACTAAAAAAAAGTATTCTGCAGGAACCACGATACTGACGAGAAACCACTAACACAATTATAAAATACATAAAAAGCACCTTACTTTGAAAACGTACAGGAGATCATCAGAGAGGGAATCATCCCTGCGGAGGACTGTACAGAACACCAAACAAAATGAAACCAACGATCGTCCTGTAGAGCACGGCCGCGATCCCAAACGCAAATGAACGAGAAAGTCGAGTTAGGTATCAACGAAACCTGTCTTACCAAGCCGGTGACTCGACAACACTGAAACAAGCTCTTCTTGAGGATAACAGCCAACGACCGATGCAACTGCCTGCTCGTGGGACGTCACTTCATCGCCCTTTCGCCACCGAAGAAGTTTAAGGCGATGATAAAAATATCGACGGAAATTATTATTATTATTATTATTATTATTATTATTATTATTATTATTATTATTATTATTATTGAGAGTTGCCGGGCACTCTTCCAAAATTTTAGCGAACTACCCCAATTATGTATCAATAGTTAGCCCATCTGAAAAAAATTATTATTATTATTATTATTATTATTATTATTATTATTATTATTATTATTATTATTATCATCGAGATTTGCCATCTACTCTTCCATTTTACCAAACTACCAAATTTGTATCGGTGTTTGGTCTTTATTATTATTATTATTATTATTATTATTATTATTATTATTATTATTATTATTGTTGTTGTTGTTGTTGTTGTGGTTGTTGTTGTTGCTGTTGTTTTCAGCAGTGCTTGGGTATAAGAGTTCATGAATATTACTTCTTACTTGCGTACTTAACTTAGTATACTATATTGTGTTCATCTTATCGTTCATCGTATATGGTCCGGAGCTGAAACAAAGGATATTATTATCATTAACGGCTAATTCGAACAGTGGTCAATGAATTTATTGAAACCATATCTTATTGTTCGATCATCGCCAGATATTCAAATCCTGTTTCGATATTATTAATAGGTGGAGCTATGAAAACTATTATCATGAGGATTATTATATATATATATATATATATATATATATATATATATATATATATATATATATATATATAGTGTGTGTGTGTGTGGTAGGTGGAGCTCTGAAAAATATGATCATGTGGGTTATATATATATATATATATATATATATAGATAGATAGATAGATAGATAGATAGATAGATAGATAGATAGATAGATAGATAGATATTAAGCCACCAATATACTTTAATATCCAGTTCACTACACCTCGGGAATAACCTAACTTACATCCAAGAGGGAATATGATTGATAAATGTTTCGTCACCAGTTCTCAAGAGAGGTATAAGTTGACATCGACTCTGCTGTACATGCCTGTCGAATTCAGGTTTTGCACTTAGAATCGATATCAACCCATCTTCATCATGATAGCTGATTGGTAAATTTGTAATGCGTGGCCAATTATGAATTTGTCGAATTTGTCTTATACACAGCGAGGGTTTTCCTTATACTCAAAAACATTAGGCCACAAATATCATAAAATATCCAGTTCACTACATTAGGTGGAGCTCTTAAAAATATCACACACACACACACACACACACACACACACACACACACACACACACACACACACATATATATATATATATATATATATATATATATATATATATATATATATATATATATATATATGCTCACCCAAATATTAAGCCACAAATATCGTTTATTGCCTAATTCACTATACCTCACGAATAGCCTACAACCAGAAGTATTACAACTGATAAGTGATTCGTTACCACTGGTATTCGAAACGTTGCTTTATTTAGAAACAATGTTGTACTTTTGACCATGGGTGATGTACAGTGACTTTTGATCACTGACCCATCAAGAAAGGTGTAAGTTGATATCAACTATGCTGTATAGGCATAATTCTCTTATTCTGATGGACATTAATAAGAACATTCTCTACGTTTCTTCGATATGAAAGCAGAGGGTAGTCCGGTTCGATGTTCCCGTAGACATTTTCTTAATACCTCTACGTACGGGAGTTTTATTTTGCTGGTATATCCCTTATTTTGTTATGCCCATTGGTTTTGAAGAGATATCTCACTGGCTTGGTTGATGGTTTTTCCGCCGACATAGTGAGGCAGGTGGTTGAATTGTTTACAGATGAAATCGACTCCGTCTATGTAACCGTCAGAACAGGTTCCTGGTCCTCCGAAAAGAAAAAAATTGCACTGATACCTCAGTCTTCATTGAAATTGCAGTGTCATAATAGTAAGGAAATGAATGCAGGAAATAGAGAACGTTGGTCTTCTATAGACGTTGAAACTACTTGAATGATTCCTTATTGATATATCTAAGAAGACTAGTTCCTGTCCTTTTCTCATTCAGTTTTGAACGTAATGCTAGAAGTGAATTCATTTTGCTGCAAATAGATATCAAAATCTTCTCAACTTTTATTCCAGAACATGAACATGTCATCAACGTGTCACACCAAAACAACTTTGGGTTGAGTCATTAAAGTGCGTGCAGACATTGGCTTAATGGATATTACCCATTAATCTTGGTACTTAACAGAATACTGTGGACAGGTACTATCGCCAGCAAGAATTCGTAACCACCCAAGTTTTGGCTCGGGCAAATTTTTTCTGGTAACATTGGAAATCATACTCAACCCCTATCGCTTACCTTGCGTCTCCCACTTCACTTTCCTCCCTATTCCTTAGTTATTTACGGTCTCTAGACCTTGATAAAGCATTTTGTGAATACTGTAGTTTATCCATCAATTTAATGAAACTCTATTTACATTGAATTTATATATTTATTTTGCTCATGCTAATGAAGTTTCTTGTTGTCCCTTTCCTCCTCCTCCCCTTTTCTCTATCGCTTCTTCAGCCACGCCTACTCCCTCGCTCCCCCGTTCAGGTCTCCTTACCCGCTCCCCCTCCTTCTCTCCCTCGCCCGGAGCAAATGGTGATGGAAGAAAGCAGAAAATTAGATCCAAACCCTCTACCCCCACCCACCCATTTTGTCTGTGGGTGTTTAATTTTTGTCAATATACTGATAATTCCCATTCTGATAAAAAAAATATGAGCATTGGTCATATTAGAAAACTTTAGCCAAGATTAGAGTAATTTCAACTATTGGTAATCAACCATTCCGTAATTAAAGCTTATTACCACTTTTTACCATAACCGAAGATATTCTTATATATGTTTATTACTTTTTTGGCAAAGTAAAATCACCATAAATGCACAGGTATAACTGTTCTCATTTTAGACATTGTCTGATATAAAACAGGAGATGCTAATCTAACGTGGGTAAGCACCAAACCATTTACTACATCGGTAATGAGACTTTCATAAACATGGATTGTTTTCAGTTAAGTAAACTCCATTAAGTTGCCCATCATATTTCATTCTTGCATTGCATAGTAAAAGGGGTTTATGCTGCAAGGTTCCCATCTGTTCTGTCCTTATCAAGTTTGCTTCTCACGTCAAGTAATAATTGCACCCGATGATGGAAAATGGTATAACATTGAATATAAAACCTGAGGTTTCAACACAGAGATTCAACATTGAATATGAATCCTTGCTGCTTGATGTATTTATATTAGACAATGTTTCCTATATACATATACATATATATAAACATGTTCTGATAAGGCAAATACGATAATGTATGAGTGACATTACAGTTATTTGCAGGAATCATTTAATCTGATGAAGCAAGAATTTATTTCAATTCTCTCTCTCCGACACGCAAACACACACACACAACAAAGTTCTGTTGCATTTGATCAAAGATGCTCGGGTTGGTATTTATAGGGGGGGGGGTGTCTTGATCGGTGCTGAATTATGATTGGCTGCCCGGGTGTCCATTGTCGACGAGGGTTTGGGCTACACGTTCTATTTCTCCGTGGGTGTCGTTCCAGGAGGAGCAGTGTGAGAGGGCCCTCCTGACGTAGGCGCTGATGGTGGAGCGCTTATACCTCTCGGGGCACTCGCTCGCCCCGTTCATACACATGCCCAGGTTCGTGTGTTTCGTGTAGACCCTCGTAGAGAAAGAGGCCTCTCTCTGTCGACAATGGACACCCAAACCGGGATATACTGTAGAAGAATCTATCAAAGCGAACATCGATAGATGGTACCGTCAGGAACCTCGCCCCGATGCCCCTGAACGCATAGAGCTCTTCTACAAAGGACAATTTCACCATAAATATAAAGAAGACGAATGCGCCCTCAAAAACATCATCGAGAATAATGTCAGCCCTGTTGACTCCAACAAAAAAATATACATCTGGTTATTTATTACAAGAGAAGAAAGACGAGCAGCCTGGTTATGCGCAACAACCCAGCCCCCCTCAGCAGGACCCCTTGAAGAAAACCAACGTGGTATACCGGTACTTATGCCCCGTCCGAGGATGCCTCGGTTCTTACATCGGTATGACCACCATGCGTTTCTCCAAAAGGATTTCCTGCCACGCCCAAGAGGGGGCTATCTTTAATCATGCCAGGACCGTCCATAACCAGAGAATAGCAAGAAAAGACATAATCACGAACATCGAAATAATTGACCAAATTACCGACCACCGCCGCCTACGCCTCTTGGAAGCATTGCACATTGGGAAGGAGAAACCAACACTCAACATTGCGCAAGAAACCTTTCTCCTCCCCACGGCAGCCAGGAGACGTGCACCGAGCGATCCCCATAGCGTACGAGCAAATCAAAATTCGGCATCCGAGGATCGAAATTCTTCTCTTCATCCTCAGCACTACAATGCCGCTCGCACGCAAGACGAAAACAGAACTTCGACTTGGATGAGAAGGCTCCGCCCGAGGGTACATGCCCCGGGCAGCCAATCATAATTCAGCACCGATCAAGACCCCTATAAATACCAACCCGAGCACCTCGTTTCTTCAGACCTTCTGCAACCACGTCCAGAGGATGACCAACGAGCTGGTCGAAACATGTCGACGGTACCTACAATAGAACCTGAACCCAGACGAACGATTTCTGATTGGATATTTTAATAAAAGACTTCCAATATTCCGCACACTGTCCTTTACCAACATGAATATCGGCCAGTTACTGACTGACATCGCTGAGCCTGAAAAGCGAATCATAAGGAGGATAGAAAAGACACTATATAAGATAAATTCGCATAATACAGCCATCCTTTTTAATAAGACCTGTTTGAAAGAGGGTCTACTCCCTTCATATATTATTATTATTATTATTATTATTATTATTATTATTATTATTATTATGGAGATTTGCCATTTACTCTTCCATTTTAGCAAACTACCAGAATTATGTATCGGTGTTTGGTCTTTACCTGACTCGCATCAGGATCGACCCCGGCCTCTCAAATGAGAGACCAGGATGTTACCAATTGACCTGTGCTAGTCGTAAAAGGAATTGGAACCTAAGTATTCCCGTACCTGAGGTTTTTCCCGAGCAGACTGCCGCCTAACATACCAGCAAATTTTACCTAACTTCCCAACAGATTATTTTATTTATTAATATATTGATTGATTGACTGATTGAATATAGAATTTTGGCCAAAGGCCAAGCACTGGGACCACTGAGGTCATTCAACGCTGAAACGGAAATTGACAGTAAAAGGTTTTAAAGGTGTGACAGGAGGAAAACCTCACAGTTGCACTATGAATCAATTGTTAGGAGAGGGTGGAAATTAAGATGGAAGAAAGAGAATATGAAAGTAGGTAAAGTAAAAGGAACGAAAGGGGTTGCAGCTAGGGGCCTAAGACACGCTGCAAAGAATCTCAAGTAATGCCTACAATGCACCGCATGAGGTACCCTGACGGCGCTACCCCCCTACGGGTTTATTATTACAGTACATGGCACTTTACTGGTTTGCTGTTTCCTAAGTAAACACGCCCACCCTTTTCTCATCTGTGTTCCCTAACACCACCCAATGTTTGTCCTTCCATTTTATTACCATTTCAGTTTTTACGTAAAATCGCTGATTGCCTGGAAAGCAAATGTGACTGTTAAAATTACATTATGCTATCAATGTTTCTGAGTCATAAATATTTCCTATTACTCCATCTGACACGCTCGAACTCAAGTATGTCTCGCTCCCTTTATCCTCATCGGTTTTCCCTGCACCAAAATACACAGATGTAATCTCAGAAGTTAAATATTATTTCTGTTTTTCATATACCTCATTTAAGAGAATATTTTCCTTCCCTTTTGTCTCGTGTTGCTTTCGTTGGCCTCATTACTTTAAAGTCCTACGTGAAATACCAACCATAGAAAACGATTAACACATAAATAACGAGATATAACATTTAAAGATATTCTAAAACATATATACAGTATATAGCACCAACGATTGTATTCGTCCCTTCTGAGTACTTTACAAGTTTCCCTCTAATTCATTCTCCAGATTTACTAGAATTTGAATCTTGTCCATAAAAGAAATATATGGTAAAGCTGAAGACCATTACAGCGGCCTGGTTCCTGCCAGTCAGCGACCGTAATATTTACCGCTTTCTGCCCATGTTTTTGTTTATTTTTTATACCTTAGTTTGTGTTTATACAATACAGTCTTTTGTTTGTTTTTACGTTCACCTACAAGGGATAACATGTTTCCAGTTTTGCACATAAACTGACAGTTAACGTACCAGAGAGGAACGGTAGTAGTGTTCAGTTTTACCGAATATAATTCCGATTCTAAACGAAGTCCAAAATGAAATGATAAATCTTTGCTGCTCATACTGCCATTAGCATGAATGTCTTTCATTGTAATCTAATGGTGTACTATGCGGATAAAAAGGCTAATTAGCATACTAGGTTTCCATGAATTTACCCATTATTCTTAACCCCTTCTATGAAAATAAGAGTATTAGTAAAATTAGCTTTAAAATATTAAAATTCTATATATTTATAATAACTGTATTGAAATTGATAATGGAATTTGTGAACAAAAAGGTATTCCTGTAGTTTCTAATTATAGCCATAACATTGTCAATTTATGCAATATTTACGTTTTATGAATCTAAATTATATATATATATATATATATATATATATATATATATATATATATATATATATATATATATATATATATATATATATATATTTATTTACAAAGTGATCGTAAAGTTTTTGTCGTTGACGATACTGGCTTTGAGTGTAAAATGTGCAGTTAAGAAAATATGCGAAATAAATCTGAGAATACAAGTGCTTAGGAACACAGTATTCACGAATTAGTATTTCCTATAGATTATCTCATATTATCAGCCGTAAATACTGATGCTGAAATATTTTATATCGATCTTGTGGGCAGTCATGTCTGTTGATAAGATACGATAATCTATAGGAAATACTAATTCCTGAATATTGACCTCCGAAGCAATTCTATTCTCATATTTCCTTAACTGCACATTTTGCACTCAAACCCAGTATCGTCGACAACAAAAACTTTACGATCACTTTCTTAACGATATTAGAATATGGGAACTTTACTCTGCTCAAGAAAAATACCTGCTACCCACTCCCCCTTCCTGTTCTCATATGCCCTTACATTGCGACATCTGTTGGGTCTTCCACTAGTTACCTCTTGAACTGCTTCGATGTTTCAAAGTCACCAGATTCATGTTCACACTCTGGATGGCTAAGGGAAAGGACTTTTGTGCACGATAGTACTTAAAAATAATGAAGAAATGTCAAAATACTGAATAAAAGGTAATAAAACAAAAACTTTGCTTATTATTTTCTGTTGTTATAACATTGTTCTGATTTTTGTTCATTTAAAGGGGTGTTCAGAGTTGTTTTTGCATGACTATAATATATATATATATATATATATATATATATATATATATATATATATATATATATATATATATATATATATATATACTAGCTGACCAACCCAGCACTGCCTGGGAAAACTCTGAATGATAACCAATAAACTCTCACTCTCTCTATCTCTCCCTCACTCTTTCCCTCTTTCTCCCCCTCTGCTCTCTCTCTCTCTCTCTCTCACTTCCTCTCCTTCTCACTCTCTCCCTTTCCTTTTAAGATAGTTGCTTCAGTTACATTGCCCAGCATTTTTGACATAAATTTTACCACTTTTCACCCCTCATTCCCACCAGGATTGAATTTGGACTTAAAGGGCATCAGGAGTGTCTCTGTTCATCCCAGCTACCTTGAAAACTATGGATTAGACACTAATATATGTCATTTCTGACATTTTATTTTCACCCTTTCTTACACACCCCTCCCCCCTTCCTATCAGGGCTGAACTTGGACTTAAAGGGCATTGGGAGTGTTACTATTCATCTCAGCAACCTCAAAAACTAGCTTAGACACTAATATTTGTAGTTTTCAGTTATTTGTTCATGTCACCACCTTCCCACCCCTTATCACCACCCTTCCTATTGGGGCTGAACTAGGACTTGGAGAGCATCAGAAGTGTCGCTGTTCATCTTGGCGAACTCAAAAACTATGAATTAGACACTAATAGCTGTCGTTTTCAGTTATTTTTACATCATCCCTTTCCAACCCTTCTCATGGCCCTTCCTACCGGAGCTGAACTTGGACTTAAAGGACATCGGGAGTGCTACAATTCATCTCAGTGGCCTCGAAAACTGTGGATTAAACACTAATATCTGTTGTTTTCGGTTATTTTTATGTCACCCCCTTCCCACTCCGCTTCCCATCAGGGCTGAACTTGGAATTAAAGGGCATCAGGAGTGTCAATATTCATCTCAAGAGACCTTGAAAACTATGGATTAGGTTATTTTTCCAAGTCACCCCCTTCCTATCAGGGCTGAACTTGGATTTAAAGGGCATCAGGAGTGTCACTGTTCATCCCAGTGACCTCAAAAACTATGGATTAGACACTAATATCTGTCGTTTTCGTTTATTTTTACATCACCCCCTTCCCACCCCTTATCACCCCGCTTCCTATCAGGGCTGAACTTGGACTTGAAGGGCATTGGGAGTGTCACAATTCATCTCAGCAACCTCAAAAACCATGGATTAGATACTAATATCTGTCATTTTCAGTTACTTTTACATGTCATCCCTTTCCCAACCCCCCTTCCTATCAGGGCTGAACATGGGCTTGAAGGGTATCAGGAGTGTCACTGTTCTTCTCAGCGACCTCTAAAACTATGGATCAGAGACTAATAAACCCCCACCATAATTCTGTTTTCTCTTGAAAAATTAACATTTTAATTGTTAAATTATTTGGACGCTTACCTACTGTTAAAGTTAGCTTAAATCTTTGCACCATTAGGTGTTTGCAACATTCAAAATAAAAAAAGAATGACGCTTGGTTAACCTGTTTGGACTGTCTATAATCACCTCATTTCCACCAGGTGGTGCTGGAATGTTTACACTCGTTACAATTCTTCATGACCACCCACCAAGATGATGTCAAGAGGCTAGGTGGGTTGCAACTTTAACAGTAGGTATCAAAATAATTATTATTATACAAATTTTCATTATTTACGAAGACTCTTACCTACTGTTAGTCAATTGACTACCATAATAAACTGAATAGAACAAAATAGAATAGAATAGGATAGAATAGAATTTAGAATTTAGGCCAAAGGCCAAGCGCTGGGACCTATGAAGCCTTTCAGCGCTGAAATGGAAACTTACAGTAAAAGATTTGAAAGGTGTAACAGGGAAAACCTCTCTGCTGCACTGGGAATTAACTGTTAGGAAAGGGGGAAAGTAAGATAGAATAAAGAGAATATGAACGTAAGTACAGTAAGAGGAATGAAAGGGGCTGCAACCAGGGGCCGAAAGGAAGCCACAAAGAACCGTAAGTAATGCCTACAGTGCACTACATGAGGTTTATAGATAGCACTACACCCCTACAGAGACCACACTGAGTATGGATGGTGGGTTAGTGCAGCCGGAGAAACGAAACATCTGCTCAGCCAAGCAAACTAAAAGCTTATTTTAAAAGGGAAAAAGCTTCTAAACGTTCTTACCTGTTGTGTGTTCTTAAGGGAAGCTTTATCCAAAGGTTCCAACTGAGGTAATGTAAAAAACTTACAAACTACTTCCAAATTCCATCCTAAATAATGATAGGAAGATTTTAGGGTTTCCTGCTCATAAGATCAGAAGACCTCTTTCAAATCTAAGTCTTGATAGATGTTCAAGTTAGCTTGTCACAAAACTGAGGACAACATAGAGCAATATCCTTTAATTACTGGAACAGAAATTTGCTTTGCATACCTGAGATACTGGAAGAACTTAAGTTATCTACAGAGTTACAGGTATCTCTCAGGACGAGCACCAACATCAATATGCTCATACAATCTAACAATGGAAGACCTCCTAACTTGGTGACCGATTCCCTAGCCACTCTTATAAAGCGTCTAGCTCGTAAGAGACAGTTGATAGTCTCCACAGGGTCAGATGAAGCATGTGGAGGTTAAAAATTTTAATGAAATCTCAAAAGAGACCGTCTGAGAAGAGCTATCCTGAATGGTAGAAAGGACCAACATGAAGCTATCAACGTCACCTAGAGTTCTCCAACACTCACAACTTGCAAATGGAGGAAGAGCATTAAGGTCCAGATGTGAACACTCTTAAAGAAAAGCATCAACTGCCCACGTCTAAAGATCCTGGCTTGGAGAGCAGTAAACTGAGAGTTTTGTTTTGGACATTTGCAATCAGATTATGTTCAGGGGTTCCCAAAGGTTCCAGAATAGAATAGAATATAGAATTTAGGCAAAAGGCCCAGCACTGGGACCTATGTGGTCATTCAGCGCTGAAACAGATATCGACAGTAAAAAGGTTTGAAAGGTGAACAGGAGGAAAACCTCACAGTAAGATGGAAGAGAATAAGGACAGAGGTACAGTAAAAGAAATGAAAAGGGGTTGCAGCTAGGGGCCAAAGGGACACTGCAAAGAACCTTAATGCCTACAATGCACTGAGCGAAGCCCAAATTTTCCACAACTTTTGATAGAGTTACGGATGAAGAGACCATTCTGAAGGAAGAATTTGCCATTTCCTGCTCAGTTGGTCTCTGATAACAGTTTCTACCAGAGGCAACCTGTGGTAGAAAAATGATGCGCCTGGCCTCTGTCCAAAGGACCAGTTTCTCCATTAAGCGGAGCCCCTCTCTCAATTTTGTGCCTCCTTATGTAAGACTGATTGATTTATAGATTTTAGGGAGATTGAATTGTCAAAGTAGCTGCGATTGTCTCTCTCTGTGACTAGGTGTTCCACTTGCATTAAGTCCCTTCCAAACCACCAAAACCTCTACGTGGTTTATATGCATCTTGCCCTCCTCTACATTCAAACTCCCTGATATTTCAATGTTCCCCAGAATGGCTCCCGAACCTGAACCTGACACGTCTGAAGACATGAGGTTTAGAGGCAGAACCACCTGTAGTCTTTACCAATGTACCAACCAAACAGAACCCAAAAGATCTGCAGGAACTACCACTGGAGCCAAGTCCGGACAATGAGACCTGTCCCAAGAGTTCTCGAGGTAAAACTGAATTGTCTCTTATTTAGATGGGCAATGTTGACAAAAAAGGTGTACCACTGTTGGGGAAAACCGCAATCCTTACCCATAATTTACTCGGTTAAGTGTCTGACAAAGTATACTAATCTTCCTCAAAGTTACCCGTTTCTCCTGAACCACATAGGCAACATTAGAAAATGGAACAGGAATAGTGAGAGGAATCAGACCATTTGGGCGAAAGAGGTTAGGGAGGAGGAACAACACAGTAAGGAGGAACAGAGTAGACTCACGGTTAGAATTAATTGTCCATGTAATCTATCGGCCTCTTGCATCTTCCAATATTTTACAAAAAATTATTCGTTTCCTCACGAAACCATTCCTTTCATCATTCTTCGCAAGAAGAAAAATCACACCCATTAACCACACAGGTAACACACACCATGTGTCCATCATGCCTAACCAAATACCCACAATTCATTCTCCCAGAACCTAACGTTTCTCTCTTTGATAATGCAAAACAGAAAACAAGAACAACACCAATACAGTAAACCCCCATGTTTGCGTTCTCACAATTCGTGGGCTCAGCAATTCAGAGGTTTCTCTATGGAACATATATACATCTTATTCATGGAAAATTTGTCTATTCGCAGTATTTTTCACTGAGAAATGTTCACTAATTACTGTATTTTCATATTATTTTCATGACTAAATGCACATTTTGTGATAAAACTATTTAAATACTCAAGCATAAGCATTTTTTGAGGGTTTGTGTTTGAACTATCAAAATATGCAGTTCTAAGCATTTTTAGAGGGGTTTTAAGTATTTGCGGATTTTACATATTCAGGGGGGGGGTGGTTGTGGTACACATTCCCCCCCATGAATACTGGGGTTGACTGTATAGCCAATTCACACTGTGCACACAGGAACACGACCACAACTCTGACAAGAATATAGGCATTCTAACACCACCTGGTGGGAAAAGGGCGATTATAGACAGTCCTTCTATGTCATCGAAGTGCTATTCTTTTGTTTATTTTGAATGCCTATTGCACCTAAACAGCATGAAGATGTAGGCTAACTTTTACAGTAGGAACGATTCATCACAAATAATACAAAAGATACAAAAAACAATTTTATTATTAGTCACTTATCACATTACAACATAAATATGATAGATGGGATCATTATTAATTCTAATCTTTAAAGGATTTTCAAAACAGCATTACAAACTGAGCACAACAACAAAACCTCTCTGATGAAGTGATGATTTAAAAACAAATCAAGACAAAATATAAAAAAAAGACCGTCATCAAAGTCTCCTGTGCTCCACTGATGTTGCAAAACATTAAGTAACATGATACTTGACAGTCAAGCTAGATAGCATTGATACTCAAGTTGAGTACAGTGCAGAGTTTGTGTAATGTTCTTGCATACAAAAACCACAAAACAAGTGATAAGACTTTCCTGACTCACATTTTAAAACAAAAACTAAATTCATATCAAATTTCAAGAAAAGCAAGAAACAGATATTACATCAACATTAGTTAATGATCATATTCAAACATTGTGATTATTCATAATAAATTCTGATGGTGACATGGTCATAAATTGCAGTGCATGGCGATGCACATAAAGAGAGTGGAGTAGTTTCATCCTAGGGAGAAGAAACTTTGAGTATAACTTCATGATCTGAAGCCATCCAGATCATATCAAGTAAAAGGTATCAGCCACATAACCTTGTTAGGTTGTGTTTTCTTAGCAAAAGCAATTTCCATATTTAAAATAAGGAAATCTAAGGATAGCATTACTTTAAAATGTAGTTTCTGTTCTTTCAAAGGGGCAGACAGTAGATTTTATTCCTACATATCTCTTCAAGTATTTCAAATCAAGCAGTCACCAACACATCACATTATATAGGAATGCTGTGATGGAAAGCATTTTGTACATGTGCATTTTAATACAGAGCCTGATGGTGCAATTTAGAATACTGAGATTAAGATTAAGAGAGTAAGCTTGCTTTTACATGTTCCTTACAGCAAGAGCTCTACCATACACAGTACTTTCCTAAGGAATTCCATCTGCATAACATACGATTGAACTGACTACTAGCCATACCTATCAATATAATTACATAATTTCAATGTATCAATTAAATGAGGAATATAATTAAGCAAAGCAGCAACATATGAACAGTTTCACAGATTTAAAAATACACTCCTAAAACATTAGCACACCCTCCTCGTAATGCCAGAACCAGATGGAGCACAGACCCACCTTGAACCTTATAGTCAGCAGCAGTTTTTTCATCATTCCTGTAAATAAACATGACATTAACATATATAGATGATTTTAACATTATTCATCAATACTAAAGAGATGTAAACTAAGACAGAAAGGTAACTGTGCTAACTGATATTACTAAAAATACAGACGGATTCTTTCAGAGGACAACACAGTTCTGTAAAGGATTCATGTAAATTTGAGAATGGCTATGGAAGTGATTCTTGAGGATTTAAGGAAGGCAACAGAGCAGCTGAAGAAATGCATAGTACCAAGAGTGGATAGAATTAATAATATTTTTATTATTTAATAATAAAATGTGTAACATATTTCCATAAAATCTGCTCCGAAAGTCCCCACAAGGGAGAACAACATAATGTGCTTTACAAGTTCCTATACAAACATAGCAATTGCATTAAATGTTTCTTGTCAGGTTCAAAAATGTTTCAAGTTCTTTTCTGTATCTCTCAAGACCTCAACTGCATTAATACTTTCTGCCTTATACTTTTTGCCTATTTAATTAACTCTCCTCACCGGGTTACTCAATTCTTTAACTTTTGTCTTAAAATGTGACTGGGTGGTCAGGTGTACTACTTTCCAAAAACAGTGACGTCTGTGAAAAAAGGATAAAGCAAGAGCTTTGAAAAGACAAACGATTAACTAGATATACAGGAAAGCCATAGTCAAAATGAATGCATATCTATAAATAATTAGCAGCTAAAATGGAAGTGAGACAAACATTACAGTCTCCCAGGAACAAGTAAAATCCATATGCCCAACACATTACTATCTTGCCAGATACACTATTCATGGTTTACAATGGAGACAACACACAGCCTTCAATATTAGACATTATGACACCTTGGCAACAGAGAAAAGTAAATGCCATTCTGTAAGACGAGTAGCATACCCCAATGCATATGCTTAGTCATCAAAGACAAACTGGCATTCTGTTTTAAAGAGAAACTTAAGGAGCATGATCAAAGAGGAAATCTTAAATTTAGGTGTCCACAAAAACTTCAAAAAGAATACCAAGGAGGTACTCAAGCAAACTTGTAACGCCTGTCATCACCTATTTCCAAATGCACTGGGTAGAAATCTATAACCCTGAGATTGAATGGCTTAACTTCATTGCCCTTCTACTACTAATTCAAGAAACCTGTAACACTGGGATTGCATGATTCAATAACTTTCATACCTTTCACTACTATATCTAGAAGCCTGTAACCCTGGGATTGCATGATTCAATAACTTTCTATACCGTATATAGTTTCAATGTTATACCATATTTATCTCTGTACAGCAATAGAGATCATACTAGATTTATAAAAAAATCTTGCTTTTTATACAATTTTGATCTATTTGATTTCCAAGTCTTATTATGCCTGCCCACTGTTGGATTTGCTGTTTAGTATTCTTTCACTTAATTCTAAGTACAGTTTACAGAAAGAAAAACAACTCTGGTATATGGTAATGCAACATCATCATACCTCAACAGATTCAGAATATTAATGCTCCACAAATGAAACACATGAAATAATTCCAAAGGGTTACAAAAAAATGTCAAGATTTTATTTATATATATTTTTCAAAGCTGGGCTATCCAGATATATCTGGAAAAGCATCCAAATCATAATCACAAAGAAAATAAGAAACCACACGGACATCAAACTGACTGGAGACCAATATTCTAGGTGTGATAAAACATAAGACCAGAAGCTTATGACAAACACTAAAATGTCAAGAGGATGCACAAAACCTCCCAGATAGTTTCAGGTTTTCTGATGGCACTGGATTTGTTTTGAAGTACTACAGAAAAATAAAATGGAGTTTCAAGTAACATGAAGCGTTATCAAATATTCAAAATTATGTATTGCCTATCCATAATGAAATAATGTGGGAGCACAGTATGAGACCACTTTTTCTCAAAATTTTCTGTGTATCTATTGAATATAGCAGCCACTGCACTTGAATCAAGCACAGCAAAATAACTACAACAACAGGACCATAATCTGCATATTGTTTAATCTTATTTTCAAGGCCAACAATCGCGTCGTTCAAACTTACCACATCAAAGGTCCTAAAACAATACCCTCTGGAGCATCATCATTATCATTATTAATGCAATTTATATTCTCCCTTTACAAGGTTGGACCTTCCTACTGTACTCACTGGTACTTCCATATCAACAATATCACTTTTGTGTGCAAGTGCTATACAGTACTTCCTTCTCATCACAAGTCCAAACTACTTAATTCTTTGATATCTGTCTATTTTCCAGTTGCAGGACAACACATCTTACCACAACTTCCTCGACTGTAGCGTGACCTCACTGCACACTGGTCATGAATCTTAACACCCCGGTCACACTTTTTCAAAATCTATAAAATTCTCTTTCCCAATGCATAGAGTTAAATATCAGCATGGTTTGCTAATGGGACCCATGACTTTTTTTAACTTTTATTTGCAGTACTCCAGCACTCTTTCTTCTTCATCCAAGCTGTTTTTCCTAATTCTCTCTTATCTGTTGCAACTAAGTAGAATTCTGCTGGACAGAATCAGGCATTTTGCTTTGGAACATGTCAACAAGCTCAATTAGCCTACGAATAACAGCATATTTCACCTAAGGTCTCAATGTTTTGTAATAATATAAAATTCGGGATCAATTTTGATCTATCTCATGTAAAATTATCAAAACAGTCCTGGTAAAATTTGTATTTTGCTGTTATAAATTTTAAGTAAATTATACTAACATGAGCTGCATCAACAAATTGAGGGAAACCAAAGCACATACTTTACTGTAATAAACCCCAATACTGATATACTAGTAGTGAGAAGAGGGTCAATGTGACATCGATCTTGATCTACATGTAAGAGAGATCTCGAGTGAAATCATTACTTACAGACTCTATTCAAGTGTCCATAAAGCAAGTTACAATCTACCTCTAGGTGAGGTCTCTTAAGGTAAAATCAATGGTGACAAATTCTTATGGAGATACAATTTATTGAAGTAAAAAGGCTTCAGGTAAGAATGCCAAAGCACTAAGTCCTTCACAAGTGCAAATTGAAATGTTGAAAGCCCTTGGTAAAGAGGAGAAAGAATGGATATTAGAACTGTTACAGACAATCTGGAAAGAGAAGTAAACCCAAATGACTCGGAAGAGAGTCTGATGGTGCGTTTAAACAGAAGGGAGATATCATGGAATTAGGTATGATGTTGCGTTTAAACAGAAGGGAGATATCAAGGAATGAGGTATTATGTAATAGATAAATTAAACTTACCACAAATTTGTTGAGGGTTTTAGAAGGAATACTTGATGAGAGATGACAAGGAATTGCAAAGATTGGTGAACAGCTGTACAGTTTCATTAGAGAGATAGGTATAGTTGATGCTCTTTATAATAAGACAGTTATGAGAAAAAAAAGCTGGACTGTAACCAGTAGCTCTACTGTACATTATAGAATTAGAGAAAGTATTTGATAGAATACCAAGGGAGGTAGCATTCTGGTGTTTTAAGAAAGTGGAAAGCGCTAGAAAACTAGATGAAGTGTATAAAACAACAGCTAACAACAAAACAGTTAACTGTTTACATAACACATCAGCACTCAGCTCAATTCTGCTGCACTGATTATGAATGTACCGAGCGAAGGGATTATGAATCAAAATCCGCACAAATTTAAGCTTACTTGTGGATGATTTGGTAATTACAGCAGGCTGAAGAGGAATTGCAAAGAATGGGGTGGCAGGAGTCTCTTAAATGGGGTGGTATGATGGTAAATGTGTGCAAAATAATGATTTTTATGATAAGTTTTTTAGGTACTTACCCCTCTATCATTAGCTTTATCTGCAACTACTTGGCACAGGTTCGACAAGTGTTAAAATTGAAAGAATCGTTAACAAACGCTCCGAATAGTTAAACCCACCCATTGGAGGGTGAGTGTAAGCCAGCGAATGTTTTGGTTGTCATTCTTCTCTTAATCTCTTAAGAGGGGAGGAGGGAGGGATCTCAATGATAGAAGGGTAAGTACCTAAAATATTGACTTTATCATAAAAATCATTATTTCTGAGGTGAAACTTATGCTCTATCATTAGCTGACTCCAACAATGAGCGCTGGAGGAAGGTGACAAGATTTCCATATAACCAAATTATCAGATATTAGAAATATCCTTATAGCTGCTTACCTGATGCATACAATCCCATGGCAAGCTCTTGTCAGATGAGGATCTTCTTCACTTCAGGTAAAGTCCACTATTGCAAGGAGGTGGAACATGAACCCCAAATATAGCCTGGTTGAGACTGTGCAACACAGAATGACAAGTTTGGTCTCTGTGCCTCAGGCCTACAGAGCTGATGGGAGCTAAAACCACAACTAAGCACGAGCCCTAAAGAGCTACCACCTACCTAGCTGAGTCGGCGTGCACCTCTCACCCACAAAACCACAACTAATCTTGCCTAAAAAAGGGTGGTTCTTGATCAGCCCAGGGTAGCTTTCTCCAATAAGGAGCAATGGCTCTGCAACATAAGTCCAACAACATTTACTCTAATGAACTTTGTTTGTCCCTACCTAAGAGAAACAATGCAAATACAACTCAGCAAAATACTGCAATCAAAACAAAAGTAGAGTATGATTTTACCATGTACGAACTCCAATACATGAGGTTCCTCACCTACCCAAGATGGGGTCATCAATGGAAACCTATACCTGTTTGTAACACACAATGGGAAGACTAGGAGAAATCTCCCCTGCCACAACTATAGGTGCTTGTGTATGGCAGTCTTCCTACTGGATATAGATGGCCTTCAAGTAGTTAGAAGTGAAAGCAGAGTTACGCCTCCACTGTGCCACCAAGACTTGACAGTCTAGAGAGAGGTGCTGATGAAAACTAATCGATGTAACTGTTGCTCTGACATCGTGCAGTTTGACCTTCAAAAGGGGACAATTCTCTGGAGGCAATGTATGGTGTGCTTCCAGGATTAAGGGTTAATAAAGAAAGCCATGGCATCTAAGAACTAGGAGCCTAAGTATTCTTGACAGTGCAAAATAGGTTCCTACATTGCTTCCTTAACGGTCAAGATGGGACATGTCACGAATGTAAGTCAACTCTCCCTCTAAGAGTGCAATGATGCACCAGATCAACGTATTTCATGTATTCTAATGAAATAAAGGTAGTCGTGTTAATAACACCGCTAACAAAGACAGGTTACAGGAAAACATTGCTCATTCCTGGAAGAATCTCTCATTCCTCACCCCTTAAAAATAATCTCTTAACCCTCCTCATTGATCTAGTGAGTGCTCGAGCCTCTCTTCCAGGTACCACCTTCTGGAAAACCAAATCCCCGCCGGAAGCACAGACAGGCCAGCAATGGGGATCAACTCCGAAAGAGAAAGTGCTCAGGCCTTAACAACATAATCACCACGTGGCCAGGGCATATCACATGGCTCGAAAGCATGAAAATCATAGAAAACGGACCGTGAAGCAAGCAGGGACTGCCATCTGGGAGGAAAGGAATCATAATCCACCGAGGTCTTAAAAGACGACTTCTGGGGAGCGTTCGTCAGAAACGCAAAAGGCCCCGGACTACAGACACTTGTCCCTTGTCTCATCCGCTCCATCAGAGCCCTGATTCTTCCCTTGTGGCTGCTTTGAGCCCGAGTCTTTCTTTTTGGTGAAATCCCCTAATTCATGCCCTCCCTGCTGGCGCTGAAGATGAGGTCCCCTGTCTCCGATGGAAAGGTAAAGTACCCGAAGCAAGGTTTTGAATCAGTCACGAATCTACTATTCTTCTACTGAATTTATTTTCCTTTCTGAAGTGTGAGCTTTTCACGAGACCTATTTGTTTAGTGTAGTGAGTAAATATTCGAGTTCACGAATATTCCAGTGCCTAGAATCGAGTTGCTTTGGCACCTTATGTGCAACTCCCCTCGGTTCCTTAATTACACTACCTATTTTTGTGTAAGTAACTGAATGCATTCTCGATTGCAAACAGAGTTGCTAGCTGTGGAATCATCTGTTCACCCCTGTGCTTGTGCCTTGGTTATAACCACTGCCCCTCACCCAAAGGTGTTACGAAGTGGATCTTCCCCATTTCTGTTATTGTGTAGATTACTGGAAATTTAGTCACTTGACAAGAATCTGTTTCCCCAGTCTGATTTTGCGAATTTCCCCATTCGTCTGATTTAGTTTGTTAAATGTAAATATAAGTGATTTTAAGTGAACCTTCTGCTTAATTTTCTTACGATGTTTACCTGAATCCACACCTGCAGTCAGAATTGAAATCCCCATGGTAAGTTCCACATTCTTCCCCAGGTAAAACTCTTAATAAGCATATAAATCCCTATAGCCCTAACAAGGCATCAAAGAAGATCATCTTCCTCATGAGTCAGAATCTCTAAAGCAGGGATAGAGAACAATCTTGGAAGAGCTCTGGTCTTGACATCATCTTGACATGAAAGGATGCAATAAAAAGATAGTTCTGCTCCAGTATGTGAGCACCCTACTAACGAATATCACGCATGTAACCCACTTGCTCTTTTGACTGAAGCCAAGGCCACCAGTGTTCTACAAAAGAGCCTTGAGAGAAGCCCCTCTCTCTCTCTGGGGTAGAAAAGAGGGGCCCCTGGAGTCTTAAGCCAACGACTAGGTTCGATAAAAGCAGCTTCGCAGAACCTTCAGCAATCCAGCTGAAAAGCGTGAACAGTTTCACCTGAGTCAGCATGGATTTATAGCCTTGATGGATGAAACAGACAATCCTTTGGAATCTATCAAGAAGTGCAGCCCCTTAAACATTGTTAATATTGTTAACATTGGTGTGTAGACAAGACTACCCTTGGCCTTGCACCATAATCTATACAGCTCCCATGATACTGAACAAGAAATTAATGGATTTTCCCCTTGTCATTAGGAGCGAGTTCCTAGATGGCTTATAAGAGTCTCTGGAGCTGAGGAACTAGATGACAGTTCCCATGCAGTTAGGCGAAGCATTTCGCAGTTTCCGTAAAGCTTCCCTGTCCCTGCCTGATGAAGCAGATTTGTCTATGGAGGTAATGCCTAAGAACTCCACTGATATGTGAAAGGACTGTGAGCCAATGCCTCCTCGGCCACCAAAGCACAATTAGAAACATGGAGGAGTTCCCGGTAGTCCTCAACCCTAGAGTACCCCTTCAACAGTGGAAATATAGGGAAGGCATACATGAATAGGTTTTTCCAATCCTGAAACACAACATCTACTGCCCAGGCTAGATGCCCCAGAACTGGAGACATACAGCTGGAGACAATGATTCACCTTTGCTGCAGAGAGATCAATGAAGGGTTGGCCAAACACTCTCCAAATCGCCTTGCAAACTACAGGGTAAAGATCAGCCGTGGGAGAGTACCTGTCCTGGATGACTAAATGTGTCCACCAAACATACAGTCAACCAAGAACCAATTGAGGCATATGGACAATATTCCTCTCCACTGTTCAGAGGCTAAGTCCTGGTTTCCAAATTCGTGCCCCCTGCCTTCTTATGAGCTAGAGAAGGCACACCCAAGAAGACAGAAATTACTTAAATCTCTCCTGGATAGCCAACAACTCCTTGCAGTTAATAAGAAGACTCGCTTCTACTGGCGACCACACCTCTGAAGTTACTGGTTCCCGATAACCACACCCTATCCTCGTCCGAGGCAACTGAATACAGTGAGAGGTCTGGGTTCAGGGACTTCCCTGCCAGAAGCACTAATATGGAAAACGACCAATGAATAGAAAGGACCTGTTCTTGGCTCCACGGCTTCAACTCATGGTCTGGCCAAGTCTCTCTCCATGCCAGTGCAAATGAAGAGGTAACATCCAAAGTCAAGCACTTGGAACTAACTCCTCCAGAGAAGACAAGTGGCCTAAGCAATACAGCCAGCATCAGTGGGCAAGCTCCCTGAGGAGGAGAATTCTCTCATGAATAACAACAGATTGTCTACTCGAGCTTGTGTTGGTAAAACTTGAACAGAACAGAATCAATCACCATGTCCAGGTAGACCACTCTTTGTGTAGGTTCCAGAGATGACTTGTGACATTCTTAGTAAGACTAGGGCCTTGCCAAGGCCTGTACAGGATCTCTTGCCCTCAGGCCAACCCATGGGTTACACAAAGATAATCCAGTCGCCCAGGTACAGAAGTAACCTTACTCCTATTAAGTAAAACATTCATGAAGGGGATAGCACCAGAGTGAAAACTTGGGGCATGGAACTCAGCCCAAAACAAAGAGCTCAACATTGATACGTCTTTCCTCAAAGACAGAGTACGCACTTCTGAAAATTGGTAAATGAGAACATGAGAGTACGCATCATTCATGCAACCCGGAAACATCCACGTACCTTCTTCCATGGCAGTTAAAAACCATGGAGGTTGACTCCATGGAAAAAAAAGGGAAACAGTTGGCCATAGGGGTTGCGCCTGTATATGTCTAGGACTGTCAATCTGACCTTTCATTGCTTGGCACTAGGAATAGCCTGTGTAAAAAGGCCAGCAAAGTAGCTGGTACTTCCTCTAACTGAAAGATTAAGAGCTGGTGGAAGAGGCAGTGAATTCCTGAAGGGAATGCAATAATCTTCCAAAAGAACTTCCTTTACCAGGGTATCTACAACTATGCGTTCTCACACTTGAGTGAAGTGGCCCAATCTGTACCCTCCAGCACACAAGGGCTCGATGAGCTAATCCGACTTAGGAATCCTGATATTAGTGGAGGAAATGCACATCCCCCTTTGGCAGAATATCCGGATCCTTGCTGCCAAAAGGACACTTCTTCCTTCCTGAATCCCGGAAGGGAGACTGGGGGAAAGAGGTAGAATTGCCCAGAGCGTTTACAGTGAGGGGAAGAGAGGAGACTTCATTTTATGGCCTAGGAATGACAGAGAAAAGTTCTATTTCAGTCATTTGTGTCTCCTTCCTTGTCCCTGCAGCTACAGAAATGGATAGCTTGTAGTCTATTACTTCCCAAAAGGATGAGCTGAAATCAATCACTGTCTGCTAAGGAGGGAGACTGAAGGAACCAGCCAAGAGCATAGCTGTTCCCCCATGTGAGCTTGAGGTTGCTAGTGACATGAGCCAGTTCACCTATCACATCCCAAAAAAATCTTGCAAAGGAAACAAAAACTCTTAGGGCTTATCAAAGTATCCCTATCCCAAGCACAATTCACTAAGGAGTATAACTTCGATGGCGTTAGCCAAGTTTAATACATATTCTCAGTCTCTTGAATCGAGAATCGTGGCTTAGCAGACACAACTGCACCTCTCTTGGCTGGATCAGGAGAAAGGGGAAAAAAATTCCCCACTTGATACACCATAGTCTTCCTAGCAGACAGCAAGGGAGACAAGGGAGAGGACTTTCAAACATTTGCCACTGAGTAAAGTCTCCCAAGTACAGAGACTGATAGCTTAAAGGAAGGACTGTGGGTATCTGTCTTAGCACAACTGAACTAATTCCTTAAAACTGAGGGGATAGACTAAATACTCCTCTTCCTGAATAGAAGGCAAAGGAGAATGCTGTCAGGAAGAGCAAGGGCAATAGGAGTCCTCTTCCTCTGGGACTAAAGTAGCCCCAGAACCAGATGGTCTCACAAGACTAGGCACTAAAGATCTCATAACTAAAGATCTCATAATCCACCTGGAAGAAACTTGAAAGTCAAAAGTTCTCCAACTATGTACACTCACTGACGCCTTGCACAGACTTGCAAAAGCCTCATGTAAACTCACCGACACCTCAGACTCGCTAACACTCATGTGGACTCGCTAACGCCTGTGGGGTCTCGCTAAACCCCATGCAGACTCGCTAGCGTTCGTGCGGACTTACTGATGCTCATGCACTCACTGATGCTCATGCAGACTCGCTGACTCCCATGCAGACTCGCTGACGCCTGTGCGGAATCACTGACATGTGCGGAATTGCTGACACCCATGCGGACATGCTGCTCAACATGCGGACTCACTGCTCACCATGTGGACTCACAGACAACTGTGTGGACTCGCTGCTGGGCAGGCGGACTCACTGACGCCTCATTTGAACTCGATAATGCCTTGTGCAACCTTGACAACGCCTCGCGCAGGACCAGTCTCCATCCTCCTGTAGTCTTGGGGTCTACAAACGGCCAATTGTAGAACCCTTCTGAGCTCGGATCTGTGACTACCTCTACTGCCCTCTTCTCAAGGAGGAAGTGTACTTCCTCTGCAAGACCTACAAACCTCTTTGAGCCTACAAAGTAGGCAGTCAAGTTGATGGGCTTCCTTAGGAGGTCGATCTGTGAATGGGATTGAATAGCCAAGCCTGAGAACTTCCACTACCCATCGCTCTGCCCTTTTTTCCTTCCAAATCTCCCAAAAGAGAAGGAGCCTGGCACCTACTGGGGCACAGAGGACACTTGGTTCATTTCTTGGCTGAAGATTTGGATGACAATTTCTTGATTGAATGAGGGGTGAAATGCACATTCATACGACCTCTTGGTTGAGCCCTTCGCTTGTTCCCACAAAGGGGAAAGGGCTGCAGAGGAGAGGATGCCTTGGAGCTAAATGGTGGAAGCTCCTTATGATGCCTTGAAGAATGTACCAAAAGATCTTACGTCAACTTTTGTAAAGCTGAAGCAATACTATTCACCACTGCCTGCGGGAACCAAAACTCACGTACCAGAGGGGAGAAGAGAAGGGCGGACATTTGAGCTGTGGTGACTCCCTTCGAGGTGTAAGAGTAGCAAAGCTCCCTCTTCTTTAAAATTCCCATGGCATAGACAGAGGCCAATTCACGAGAACTGTCTCTAATCGCCTTATCCACACTGGAGAGAACTCCAAGAAGATCTGCAGGTAAATATGACGGTGACGTAGGGTGTTCCTGAATCTTGCGTGCTAGAGCTTCCACCATCCAGTCTAAAAACTGACAACTTCTAAAATCTTGAACATGTCCTTCAGCAAATGGAAGAGTTCAGCTGCAGAGAACATTATCTTGGCTGCTGAAAAAGCTGACCTACGGGAAGAGTCAATCAGACCAGAGAAGTCCCCCTGGGAGGAGGCAGGGACTCCCAAGGAAGGAGCTTCTCCAGTGGCATAACAATGATACCTTTTGTTCAAATTCGCTCAGTGCCTTTCTTAGGTAACTTAGAAGACTCGCTCGGAAGACCACTCGTCTGAAAGGCTGACGCAGGCGAAGACGGAGCAGCCGGAGAGAAGAAGGTGGGAAAGCTGTGTAAAAGAAACCGCAACAGTGCAGCATAAGCAGAAGGAGGGGAATCTTCTTCTGGCTCTTTATCCACATCCTCCTCAACCAAAGAAACCGGAGACGACAAATCTTTTAGCAGGTTTCACAGATGAGGAAGGTTTCTTTAAAAATCCTAAAATGTCATCTAGACGCTGCTGAATTGGAGCAAGAGACGGATCCAAACATGACAACATCGAAGCTTGCTGCAGAAGAGGAGGTGCTGCTGCTGAATGGCCTCACGCCGGGTGATTAGAAGTCAGGGTAATCGGACGACACTACATGGTGAAGATCCTCCATGCGAGTGGACACTAATGGGTGCTCGGAAGCTTGTGGCTGCTCAGCAGTCACTGGTCGCTCAAGAGACACTGAGCGCTTGACAGCTACTGACTGCTTTGGCGCCAAAGAACACTCGGGTGCCAAAGGAAGCTCGGGCACCAATGGGCACTCGGGCGCTGCTGGGCACTCGGGCGCTGCTGGGCACTCAGGAGCTACTGGAAGCTCGGAAGCTGATTGGCGCTCGGGAACTGCTGCGCTAATTGGCATCACTGGGCGCTTGCACCTAGAAGTGTCAGGAGGAGCAGGAGAAAAATGCTCTGCTGTGCCAACTGCCGCAACCAGACACGTGAGTCTAGAAACATCTGGAGAAGGTTCAGGAGACAAGCGCCCTGACACTGCTGCCAACTGGCACCACTGGGCGCTTGTGATGGTGAACATTGGGAGAAAAGCGCTCCAGGATATCCCAAAACTTCAAGACGTGTGAGACTCCTTCACCGTCTTGCATGGCACTGAGGCGAGCGAAACACATCTACCACAGACCTTTTAAGTGGTCTTGACACGTCACCAAAGCGCCATTGCCTCTGTTCAGGGCTGGAAGCCTCTGAACTAGAAGAAAGACGGTGAGCCTCCGAAAAGACGCCTTTCCAATGGCTGTCATGCAGTCGTCACCTGGAACTTTACAATAGGTGCGACTGAGGGGCCAACTACCTGTGAGCAAACCCCACCAACCTCCCTTGGGCCTCCAGTATGGCCTCTCCCAGGTTTGGGGGAGTATGCCAGGGACCTTCGCCTAGGACGATCGGCAGGACGGACAGCCAGCTCCTCCACTAACCACTTTTGTCACCAACCTTGTTCCATCAAGGAACGCACTGAAGCCCCTAACTGAGCCACTATGTTCACTAGTAATTCGAACTTACAATCGAATTTAGACTCCAGACTGGCAATGGCGTTGGGGTGGGAGCGAGAGAGCTGGGTAAAGAATCAGGGGGTACAACTGAAAAGGTGGGAATGGGAGAAATTACAGGCAAAGATACAGTAGGTACATCCACAGAAGACCCAGCAGATTCCTGACTAGCTACAGTCTTGTCATGCATAATGGTCACTTTTCTTTTCCTATCCCTCTCTAGCTTTGATAGATGAGAACTCAAAATTTTCCACTGTTTTGGACGCTAACCCTCACACTTAGAATATGATTTATCTATTTTCCACTGTTTTGGATGCCAACCCTCACACATAGTACATGGTTTATCTATTAAACAAACCTTACTCCTGCAAGTCGTACACAAAGTATGAGAATCATATTTAGCAGAGGTCATCTTGTATTCCTTTGCTGCAGTACCAAGTACTAGTTGTACTTGTGCCTGACACCATCACTAGACAAGTCAAGAATTAAAGTACAAAGTCACACACTAGATGTCAAATCTGTGAAATTCCAAGGTTTCAATCAAAAACCTATCTATCTAACTACTAAAAGGTTACCGAAAGCAAAAAATACATCACTGATCAAGAGACAATAGAAACCCGCAAAGTAATGAGTTCCAAATCCAGCTGCTGCTAACAACCTACATAGTAAGCTGGCAGAAACAAATTAATACCATTTGCTCAGTTGTTCCTCTTCTTCCCCAAAAGTGGGCGGGGTTAGACACCAACACAAAAACAAAAGAATTGCTACTGCGAGTTTCAAATTTTAGCTGTCGATACTAAAAATGTTAGCTATGAAATTACTAGGTAAGTCACTTATATAAAACCAAAATTTTACAGCACTTGTCTACATGGCTGGCCGTATTTGCCAACTAGAGAAAAATGATATCCAAAACATTCGCTGTCTTACTCCCACCCTCCAAAGGGTGGGAGTAACTACTGGGAGCATTCATCAATGATTCATTCAATTTTACCACTTGTTGAACCTTCGCCAAATAGCCACCGATAAAGCTAGAGATAGAGGCTAAGTTTCACCCAAAAAACTGAGGTTATAGTGTCCAGCATGCAGAAAGAGCATAGGTTATTCATACAAGATAGAATGGGCCTAAATTTAAAACCGGCAGATTTTCAAATATTTAGGATCCACATTACACCAGGAGGGATGGTGTGAAGCCCAGGTTGAAAAGTAGGATAAAAAAAAGCTTGTGGAATATGGAGGGAGGTGACAGGGGTAGGTATGACAAAAAATTGCTAAATTAAGTGAAAATAAAGATCTATTTTGCCATAATCATACCAATGATAATGTATGGTTCAAAAACATAACCATTAACAAGTAAGGAGGAACAAATGCTGGAGCGAACAGAGATAAGGATGCTTATGTAGATTTTGGGATCTCGCTGTGTGGGAGGCTGTAAGTAGAGAAATTACGAGCTAATAAAGCTGGCATCACATCTAGGGTACTGACGAAGAAATTACGAGAAATGTTTGGGTGGTAAAGATTACCGATACAATGAGTGTCATGATGGAGATGGTAAGGGCATATGAAAAGAATATGAAGGGAAAGGAGTGAAGAGGACTTGGGTGGAACCTGTTACATTTAGGGCATGAGGGAGAAAAAGGATAGATAGCATGATAAAGAGAATTTGAAGAATGGTTTAGCAGAAGACACTGTCAATAGAAACAACTAGATAAGATGCATTACGGTAACTGACCCTTTACTTTAGGGATAGCAGTAGGGATGAAGAAGAAGATGACTGCTTTCAAACTCTGCTTTAAGCATCATTTATACCAAAATGTTATAATAAATACTTCTGACTTACTTGCTTTTCCAGACAGAAGTCAGACTCAACCCGAATCTAAAAATTTTGAGGTAAAACTTATCATGCAGATGAGAAAATACAAAATAAGAACTAAATTCCTCTGTAAAAATGGGTTTGTATTTGATCAAGGGCTGCAAACAGCAGTACAGTATTTAATTAACGATTCTTTAACTGTAGTACGACTCCCAAGATAATTTTGCTTGAAAAACAAGCAAATAAAATGAATCACACAACTTACATCTGCTTTCCAGAAAAAATAAGTCTTTGCTGTGGAGGAGGGATGCCTTCCTTCTCTTCTACTCTCTCCTTAATCCTTTCAACTTTATCTGTAGGCTCAATGTCAATCTCAATCTAGATGAAAAACAACAAATATACGTTAGAAAACATGTTGGAATAGTGCACAATCACATAAAACCAAGAGCAACTTCAAATTTCAATCTGTCAAACAAGAAACTGTTCCCTTGGCAGGTTGCATTCTCTTTGAAACATAAAAGCAATTTAGCCTCTGGAGATGAGTACATACATGTATTCCCCAGAGAAATATAGGCACCAAACTTAAGCTACTGCTTCTATTCACAAAATAAATAGATAGACAGATAGAATACACTATTTAGGCCAAAGGCCAAGCGCTGGGAAATTGACAGTAAGAAGGTTTGATAGGTGTAACAGGAGGAAAACCTTGGAGTTGCACTATGAAACAATTGTTAGAGAGGGTGGAAAGACAGGTGGAAGAGAGAGAATATGAAATACAGTAAAAGGAAATAAAAGAGGTTGCAGCTAGGGGCCGAAGGGATGCTGCAAAGACCCTTCAGTATTAATAGCCTACAGTACACTGATGGCACTAACCCCCTACAGGGTATATTCACAAAATAAATTTACCCCAATGATATCTAATCATATAGCTTGTCCTTCGCTTACTAACCTGGATGTAGCAATTATTACACTCGAAAATAATATAACTAAAAACAGCCTCTTAGAGTCATCAAATACTTTAATAACATATTTAATTATTAGATGAAAAAACATTCAAAAGTTTTCAGATGATAAAATGATCCCACCCTTATACCTGAGATACCTCTTACAGATACCTGTACAAACTATATGCATCTTCATGTCATGCGCCAGAGAGAGAGAGAGAGAGAGAGAGAGAGAGAGAGAGAGAGAGAGAGAGAGAGAGAGAGAGAGAGAGAGAGAGAGCAGTTCCTTGGAAAACAATGAAATTTTTTGCTTTCCAACAAAGACAATGAACAGTCCTAAGAAGGCCTTTCATAAGCACTACATCCCTGCAATGCACTATACACTTTTTGTCTTGATTATAACAAATAAAAATATTCTGTAAAAAGCAACTACTGCAGACACTTTGATTAAAATAAGTAAAAGTACTCTAGTTGTTAGCTAACATCAGATCTGCTAAAATATGTAAGAAAATCCAGTACTGACTTCACTGACATTAACCACTCATTAAGATTCTGAGTAGCAGACTTACATCTTCATTCTGACCATTTGGTGCATCTTCATATATAAAATTGGAGCTGTACTGCCCATTTCATATACTGTAATTGTTGTAGCCAGGTAAATTGCTAGCTGATGTCAATTTATGAAACGGCAGATAACAAAAAAATTTCCAACTTATACTTCCAGCAGGATACACAATCTTATAAAAATTCACAACTAATTATGCAAGCATTTACAGTTCTGGCAAATGATTTTAATTATCTTGCAAGCACATTACATCCTACAGTGGAATATTTCCGTTTCTAATGTACATACCTCTTTGCCAGTCAGGGTCTGCAAAAAGAGAGAAGAAAGGAATTAAAACAGGAGCAATTTGTGAACAATAATTTATTTAAAAATAAAGATGATAACCAAATAATGCTTTGTCATCTTATGTACAGATTTAAATTGTATAATATAATCAATACTTCAAGTCCCCAAATTCTTATCATTTGCATTTGACAGTTCAACAAATTAAATATTGTACAGCAGCCCCCCACAACTTACCAAATGCTTCAGGAGTCTGGCCTTCTGATAAGTAACAACAAACAAATAGTATATCCTAAACAAACATATCCTATATTTGACCATTCAAAATATCCCACCGCTTACACAATTACATATGATTTCTAACCTAAGACAAAATGCACCTTATACATTTCATTAAATTTATCCACAAATTGCATAACTTCTAAAAAGGTAGCCTAGCAGAACCCATCACAATAATGTAACCATAAGTGAGACTGATGTGTTTCAGAATCACTTCTAGGAATGTCACTAATTAACAAGTTAGATGTGTGTGACAGCAATACGTGAGGTCATCTATGCACTTGAGTTACTTTTCTGATTAAATACATTTTAGAATCACATAAAGAGCTGTTAATCTGCTCAGTGGTCTGGTAAAACTAAGGTATACTTAACTTAACATCAACCTCACCCTGTATTACCTCATCTGAGGAGAGACCGAATCCCGATAAGGGAGCACTATTACTTATGTGGAATGAAGTTCAAGTAGTCTATACCTTACCGACATTAACAGACATCACCTCATTTATTTCTTTCTTCAATTCTTTTCCTTGATCTGACAGACCATACTGTAAGAGTCACTATTTCATAAATGTAAGACAATACAGTTATTCTAAGTTGGTGGCCATTCATAAAAATGACATTTTTATAATAAAATAAAGTTTTATATATATTTACCCAGTAATTACATAGTTATTAGTTTCACTCGTTCAAGCAGCTTAAAATTTTGAAATTTGAGGGTCGTGCTAGTTCGTTTTGGGGTAGGTGGCATGCCCCACCCACTTTCAGAGGAAAGAAAGGAACAGTTTAGCAAAGAGCTCAATTTGTTTATGTCCTCATGTCTATGCAAGGGGGGGAGGGAGGGCTCCAATCATGAAATTACTGGGTAAGTATAGATAAAACTATTTTATTATAAAAATTATATTTTAATGATAAAATAAGGTTTGTTCATACTTACCTGGCAGATATATATATAGCTGTATTCTCCGAAGGTCCGACAGAATTTCAAATTTCGCGGCACACGCAGTGGCCGGTCAGGTGGTTAGTACCCATTCCCGCCGCTGGGAGGCGGTATCAGGAACCATTCCCATTTTCCATTCAGATTTTCATAGTGCCGTTGTCTCCTGAGGGGAGGAGGGTGGGCACTACGAATATATATCTGCCAGGTAAGTATGAACAAACCTTATTTTATCATTAAAATATCATTTTGTTCATGAAACTTACCTGTCAGATATATATATAGCTGAATCGCACCATTGGCGGTGGGCAGAGACAGCATAGGATTGAGAAACAAAACAATGTAGATGATTACACATCTTGGTTCCTTACCTTTTAGCATAGCTGACTTCGTGATTACTGTCACCCAAGTCTGCGTCTGCTTTACTGGAGTTTCCAACGAGGTAGAGACCTATAAGGTTGGAGAGTTCCAGACGATCTGTCAACGGGACGTGACCACTATGTGCCCAGATCGTAGCCCTCAAGAAGGAAGCAAAGAGACAAAAATAACCACCTGACCTACCAAACATCGTGACTAGTAAAAACTAAGGAAAGGGAAGACTGCCCCACAGTCTACCCACAACCATAAAAACACAACCAAAAATTTTAAAAACTATTCCTAACCATACATTAAAGGATAGGATGGGTACTGCCTCCTTCTCCCAAGATCGTACCAGCCGAAACGTAAGGTCCCAATGAACAGCAAGACTCATACACTGTTCTTACGTCCTTTAGGTAATGAGAGGCGAACACAGAATGACTTCTCCAAAAAGTGGCATTCATAATCTCGTTCAGAGCCATGTTCTTTTGAAAGGCTACTGACGTTGCCACAGCCCGAACCTCATGCGCTTTAACTTTCAAAAGTTCGAAGTCACTCTCCTGACAACTCTTATGCGCTTCCTGAATGGTGGACCTCAAGAAGAAAGCCAGCGCATTCTTTGACATGGGGACGTCAGGTCTTCTCACCGAGCACCATAACCTATCCGCAAGACCTCTCGACTCTTTTGTCTTGTTCAAGTAGAATTTTAGAGCCCGAACAGGGCAAAGCAGTCTTTCTGGTTCCTGACCCAGAATACCCGCCAAACCTTTCAATTCAAAGGACTTGGGCCAGGGGTGAGACGGGTTCTCATTCTTGGCAAGAAACGACGGTTGGAGAGAACACACCGCATCGTCTCCTTTAAAACCAACTGACTTAGATATTGCATGAATCTCACTGATTCTCTTTGCAGTAGCGAGAGCAACTAAAAATAAAGTCTTCTTTGTTAAGTCCCTCAAAGAAGCAGCATGAAGGGGTTCAAAAGGGCTTTGCATCAGGAACTTAAGAACCACGTCCAAGTTCCAAGATGGAACCAAGAACTGAGGCACCTTAGTCGTCTCGAACGACCTAATGAGGTCATGGAGGTCCGTATTGTTGGCGATATCTAATCCTCTGTGCCGAAAGACCGCCGACAACATACTCTTATACCCCTTAATAGTAGAGACTGCCAGCTTCGGAACTTCCCTAAGGAAAAGAAGGAAGTCTGCAATCTGGCTCACAGTGGTCGAGGAAGAGGAAATCCCTCTGCGAGTACACCACTGCCGAAATACGGCCCACTTCGATTGGTAAACTGCGATCGAGGATGTTCTCCTGGCTCTCGCGATCGCTCTTGCCACCTGCTTCGAAAAACCTCTCGCTCTCGCCAGCATTTCGATAGTCTGAACGCAGTCAGACCGAGAGCGGAGAGGTTTTGATGGTATCGTTCGAAGTGGGGCTGTCTGAGTAGATCTGGACGAAGAGGTAACACCCTTGGAAAGTCTACCAGAAGCGACATTACCTCCGGAAACCACTCCTTGTAAGGCCAATACGGAGCGATCAGAGTCATCCTCGTATCTTTGACGACGCTAACTTCCTGACCACTTCTCCCAGGATCTTGAAGGGAGGGAAAGCGTAAAGGTCCAGACGAGACCAGTCCCAAAGAAGGGCGTCTATTGACACTGCTCCTGGATCCAGGACAGGAGAGCAGTAAAGCGGAAGCCTGTTGTTCTTTGACGTTGCAAACAGGTCTACTAAGGACGACCCCATAAACCCCACAGTTTTGGCACACCTCCTGGTTCAGAGTCCACTCTGTCGGGAGCAGTTGATGACGACGACTTAGCAGGTCCGCTCTCACGTTCTGAACGCCTGCTACGAACCTCGTCAAGATCGTAACGTTCCTGGAACTCGCCCACAACAGGATCTCTTTCGCAAGAACGAACAGGGAACGAGAATGAGTGCCTCCCTGTTTTTTCAGGTAAGATAGAGCAGTGGTATTGTCCGCGTTTACCTGGACTGTGCGATCGGACACTTGATCTTGAAGAATCGAAGGGCTAGAAAAATCGCCCCTAATTCCTTCATATTGATATGCCAGGCCACCTGTTCCCCTCTCCAGATGCCTGACACTTCTCTCTTGCCCAGTGTTGCTCCCCACCCCGACATTGACGCGCCGGAGAACAACACTAGGTCGGGTTCGGAAGGCTGAGAGACACGCCCTCTGAAAGCCTCGAGGGATCCAACCACCACCTGAGATGCTCCTTCACTTGAGGGGAAAGTTTGAGAGACAACTCGAGATTTTCCTTGTCTTCCCAGTTGTCTTGCAGGAAGAACTGAAGAGGCCTGAGATGTAGTCTCCTAGGAAAACAAACTTTTCCAGTGAGGAAATGGTCCCCAGCAGACTCATCCACTCCCTCACCGAACAGGTTTCTTTCCCTAGGAAGGCCAGGACTTTTTCGTAGCACAGCTGTTGACGTTCGGGACGGAAAAGCCCGAAAAGCCACTGAGTCCATCTGAATCCCCAGATACACGATGGACTGCGTTGGGGTCAGGTGTGACTTTTCGAAGTTGACCAGCAGGCCGAGTTCCCGTCAGGTTTAAAGTTGCTTGAAGATCCTCCAGACACCTCTCCCTCGATGACGCTTTCGAATCAGCCAGTCGCCCAAGTAGAGCGACACACGCACGCCTGCCAGATGCAGCCACCTTGCTACATTCCGCATGATGACGGTGAAAATCATGGGAGCTGTGGACAGGCCAAAGCAAAGAGCTCTGAATTGATACACCTTTCCCCTCAAGACGAACCTCAGGAACTTCCTTGACTGAGGATGTATCGGCACGTGGAAGCACGCGTCCTGAAGGTCGAGGATACCATCCAATCCCCAGGTCTTAAGGCTCCTAGAACAGACTGCGCCGTCTCCATCTTGAAAGTTTCTTTCGCGACGAAGCGGTTCAGGCTGCTGACATCCAGCACAGGTCTCCAACTTCCCGACTGTTTGGGACCAGGAACAGCCTGTTGTAGAAGCCCGGGAATTCAGGTCTAAGACCTGTTCTATTGCTCTCTTGACGAGCATTTGCCGCTTGTTTTCCTGGACCGCATTTGACGGAGAGAGGTCCAAGGGCTTAAAGGCTTAAGGGAGGGGAGAAAGGAAAGGGATCTTGTATCCTTTCTCTAAAACCGAAAGGGACCAACTGTCTGCCCCTCTCACTTTCCAGACTTCGGAAAACGCAAGAAGCCTGGCACCCACCGGTATCTGGAGGAGAATCACATCACTTCTTGCCCCTACCTCTAGCAAGGGCTTTACCTCTCGAGAGGTTCTTTCCTCGAGAAGAAGGCTTCGAGGATGCTCCGGCACGAAAGGGCTTCTTCATCTTGGGAGAATGTTGACGGTTTGACGTCGTCGAGGTCACAGGAACCGCAGGGCGCTTTGATGACTGAGCCAACAGGTCCTGTGTGGTCTTCTCTTGTAGGCTTGCAGCGATGTCCTTTACCATCGAAGCCGGGAAAAGATGATTGGAAAGGGGAGCAAACAACAGTTCTCCTTTCTGTGCCAAGGAGACGGACTTCGTAGCGAAACCGCAGAATAGAGACCTCTTCTTGAGCACTCCAGTCGCAAAGTGCGAGGCCAACTCGTCAGAACCATCTCGGACCGCCTTGTCCATACAAGACAAGACGCTCAAAAGGTCCGACAAGGAGATCGAGTCCTGACTCCGAGACTTAAGGTCCAAAGCTCCAAGACACCAGTCAAGGAAGTTGAAAACTTCTAACGTCTTGAAAAGGCCCTTCAAAAGATGGTCCATCTCCGTAAGAGTCCAGGGAATCTTGGCTGTCGACAGATGAGACCTCCTACTCGAATCAACGAGAGGCGAAGTCTCCCTTAGATGAGGAAGGAAGACGTAAGCCTCAAGTCTTCTCCGGTCTCATACCACATCGCCGCTTTTCCCGAGAGTCTTGAAGGGGAAGGGCGAAAGAAGACTTTCCTTGAGCCTCATGGAGTCCATCCACAAATGGACTTTCTTGAAGGCCCGCTTAGTGGAGAGCGATTTAGTCATCTTCAGAAATCCCGAGCTTTCCTAGACTTAGTAGAAGTCAGTTGAGAAGGAGGGGAGAGAGGTACTGCCGGTAGAAACTTGTCAGGAAACAATTCCTTCAACAGCTTGACGAGGATCTGGTAGTCCGGCGGCGAGGACTGATCCTTCAACTCATCTTCAGACTCCGAGACCCTGAGTCTATCTCCAACATCGGGCGGGAAGAGCAGAGAGAAGTTGGAGAGGAAACACGCCGCAGGGACCTCTGCTTGGAAGAGGAACTGGCGTGCAAAGCAGCTGGAGAACCAGGAACCACACGAGAGCCGACAGCAACGGCAGGTGGAGCGTCTTGAAGGGAGTCAAAAACGTCCATCGGGCGCCACGCCTGGCAGCATGACGAGCTTCTTGAGCGTCCAGCCGGGCGTCACGTCTGGCAGCATGACGAACGTCATAAGCCTGACGACGAGCGTCATCAACAAAATGAAGAACATGACGTCTAGAACGAAGGAGGGGAGGACGTCCTGGGGTGACGTCAAGACGATCCTCCCCAACACCCCTCTGGGGACGAGTCTAGGGTTCCTTCCACGACGAGCGGGCGAAGCAGACGAAGGTGACGAACGAGGAGCAGGAGAAGGAGACCGCCTAGATCTCTTCACTGGAAGTCTAACATCCTTCCGACGAGGACGGGACCTGGACTCTCTCTCTGCAATGAACGAGGAGAGTTGCTGCTGCATGGAGGCAATAAGGGTCCTCGTTGGTGACGCTCTCTCTCTGGAGAATCACGGAACCTAGAGGCAGAAGGACGAGGGGGCGCCCTAATCCTCTTCTCTTGAGGAGGGAGAGCTCTTGGCGCTCAAAAACGCGTCTTCTTGGGATGACGTCCGGTACTTCTTTGGGGGAACGCATCCACAAACTCTGGCGAGGAGCACAGAGTAGAGAGAGAGGACGTGAAGCGTCCTCCTCCCTAAAGCTTCTCTTAAGAGGGCGAGAGTCTATCTGACGGTTCCAACCCCTGCGTGGGGAGGACGTGTCAGAAGACGAGAAGCAGTCCTTCAGGACCCGAACACGAGATCGAGCCTGGGCAGCCTGGGAAACGTCTTCAGGACCTGCCGAAGGGACGCCAGACCGGTGGGGGTTCCCCGTCACCCTCCTTCGGCTTTCGACATGCTCTCTCCTGAGTCCTGGGAGTCCAGCAGAGGTCCAGGCCTAGAGGCATGATGGGGCCGGGTCTGACGCCCCCTCCACTGCACTGGGGCACTAGTCACTTCACAACACTTATCTTGGAGAGCTGACACCTTAGATTCTAATGCACGAATCGATTCCATCATAGCGGAAAGCATATTAGTCTCCACTGGCACGATCTCAGGGGCAGGAGACAAAACCACAGGGTTAGGATCTAAAGGTACAGGGGAGTTAGGGCCGACATCAACACTTCCGCAAAGAGAAGCACTCCTGGAGGAAGACCTCCTCAGTCGATCACGCTCCAACTTCCTCACATATTTATCATACGCTCTCCATTCATTTTCAGACAAAGAAGCACATTCATCACACCTATCATTCAACATGCATATATGCTTCCTACAGTTAGAACAAATAGTGTGAGGGTCAACCGCAGCTTTCGGCAACCTCACCTTACATTCAGACATCACACACGCACGGTAACTAGCAGAGCTAGACCCAGACATAATGATAATCTAAATCAAAACCCAAAGAAAAGTCAAAAAAAGCGTATGCCGATCTACCGATCCAAAGTCAAAATACCAAAAGACAATGAGATACTCAGTAATTTAGAAAAAGCAAACCTATGACGGAGGTGCAGACAACAGTTGTTGACAACACCGGCGACAGAGAAAATCTGAATGGAAAATGGGAATGGTTCCTGATACCGCCTCCCAGCGGCGGGAATGGGTACTAACCACCTGACCGGCCACTGCGTGTGCCGCGAAATTTGAAATTCTGTCGGACCTTCGGAGAATACAGCTATATATATATCTGACAGGTAAGTTTCATGAACAAAATGCAATTTTTATAAAAGTAACTTGCCCATAGCTGATTCCCACACTGATAGAAGGTGGGAAGGGTTTGACATATTTAACTCAAAACATTATTAATGTTAATGAATTTGAGAGTAGAAAAATTGCTAACACTGAATCAATGCCGGAGCTGCAGGAGAGAAGTGATCAGGAAAAGTCACCTGCAGAAAAGTGAGTAAAGAGGCGTACGCCGACGGAGGGGAAACAGGGTCCGCTACTTCCTCTTCCTCCAAAGAGATTGGCGACAGATCCGCAACAGGCTGGGGTACCGATGGGCCTTTCTTAATTAAGCCCAGGATATTGTCCAATTTGCATTGGATCGACTGAACAGAGGATCCAAAACAGAAGGCGCAACTGTCGTAGCAGGAGCAGGTAGAACCAAAGAAGACACGGGCGCTGCCAGAGAAACGGACAAAATCGGGCGCTTGGAAGTGGAATTAGCTTTGGGTGCCAAAGGAGCATCTTGCTGCAAGAGGGGAACAGGCACCAACGGGTGCTCGGGAGCCGATGGGCACTCAGTAGCCAATGGGCACTCAGGACCCAATGAGCGCTTGGGAGCTGACGGGCGCTCGGGAGCCAAAGAGCGCTCAGCAAAGAGGCGCTCAGGAGATGATGGACGCACAACAAATGAATGGCGCTCGGAGGGAGCCACATCAGAAGAAGCACCAAGAACCACTGGAGAAGGAAGTTCTGGTGCCACTGGGTCCCTTGGTGCCAAAGACGACATCTCCGCCAACAAAGATTCAGGAAAAGCAGATTGTACAGGCACTACAAGAACAGGAGTTAGGCGCATGGGTGCTGGAGAGCACTCCGACATCACAAAAGATGTGCGCTGAGAAGACGACAAAGTTCTCGATGGCGAAGAGCGCTTCCGAGAAGTAGCGTGCTTAGAAGGTAGAACTTGTCCCACTAACACTGGATGATCCTGGGAGAAACATTCTGGACTGTCCCAGAAGCTAAAAGAATGAAGACGTTCTGGAGGAGCCTCTTTAGCCTTCTTAATCGGAACAGCAGAAGGCTGAGAAGCACCCACAGCACATCTCTTCAGAGGACGAGATTCGCCTTGCCATTGGCACCTAGGACTGGAGCCATTGCTGGAAATACTAGAGGACAGACGATCCACTTCCATAGAGACACCTTTCCAGTGACGCTCTGTCGTAACCTGGGAATCGGCAACAGGTACGACCTCCTTTGGGCTGCCAGTTTGGCTCCTCCCAGGTTTAGGGGAGTTTGCCAGGGACCTTGGCCTAGGAGAATCAGCGGGACAGACAGCCACCTCCTCCACTAACACTTCACTATCACCTTCCACATTCACTTTGTCCATTAGGACTTTAACAGAAGCACCAATTTTCTCCATCGTGTCAACGAGTAATCCAAACTTAAGGTTAATTCTCAATTCAAGGCTGGTAATGAGGTCGGGATCAGGAGTAAGGGAGTCAGGGTGCGGAGTAATTGGTACAGATTGAGACATGGGATCAGGTGGAATAAAGGATAAAGAATCAGAATTATCAGACAAAGATTTTGCCGACACCTGACTAGCTAAAGTCTTACTACTAGCTCTAGCCGCTGCTTTTCTCTTTTTATCCCGGTCTAATTTCGTCAAATGACTATTTACAGATAGTATGAGGGTCATAACAGGCTTTAATCAGTATCATATTGCAGCCTTTATTGCAATACCTAACACTTTGAGAGCCCGAGTCGGACATACTAGTAAGTCGAGTCAAAGAAAGTCCAAATAATTGTCAAATTAGGTAATACTAGTCTTCATAGAAAACCTGACACTAATTGTGCCGAAAAGGCTACCATAAAGCGAATACTTTACCAATGATCCAAGATCAACAGAGAAGAGAAATTTCAAAAAACCGCTGCTGCCAATCACTGTGACCACAGCCATCAGCCAGCAGAAACATATTGAGGTCGTTTGCTAAGCTGGTTCCTCTCTTACCCTGAAAGTGGGCGGGGTCACTCGCCTAGCCGAAACAAAAGTAACGATACCGCGAATTTCAAAATTCTAGCTGCCGGTTAATAGAAACTTCCTAGCTGCCGGTTAATAGAAACTAATAGCTATGTAATTACTTGGTAAGTAGCTTATATAAAAATATCTTTTGTTATTGATAATGACAGGCTTAACTGATGCAACACAAATCATTATTCCAACTGCTTATCTTTATCCATGTTAAATCATTTTTGTTTGTAATTCACTCATTTTTAGTTCCTCCCGAACCCAAAAATTCCTAGTACTTCACTGAGGTTACCCCATAATTTTTATACAAGAGGCTGGGAAACACAAAATGGGTGATATGCGCCGACAACAATTGTCTAAAATACATAAAACACGACACTGGTAGTCATTATAGCAAACTGGCTTTCCACAATGGAAAACCAGATTTTCGGGGGCTATTGGCGCCGAAAAGCGCAGATTTTCGGTTATTGGCACCTCTGTTAGGTATGTATCAGCGCCAATACCCAATTATCGGCGCCGATAAGCGGAAATCGCCGATTTTCGTCGCTAGACAAGCGCCATAAAACCGGATCGCTGTTAACCAAGCCCGCCATTAACCAGGGACTGCCTGTACATGCTTTTTCTAATAATTTATTTTATTTTATTTTGTAAAATTATAATTACAGCTCACACAATATCACAAAAGATAAGAAATAAAATCAGTAACAAAGTCTGAGCATATTTGTTGTAAAATATGCATGTAAATTTACTAAGATCGGGAAATGCAGTAACTTTTTTTGGATTTATACATGTTTTTTCTAATATTTCTTTGCAAAATTACAATTATAACTGACATATTGTAAAAGATAAGAACTAAAACCAACAGCAATCCCTGGGTACATTTATGAGCAAACAATAAAAAGACGTCATGGGAGAGAAAGAGCAAGACATTTCCCCTTCAAGGCAAGAACAATACTAAATTCCACGAGATGCCCACGACTGAGCTGAGCTGAATTCTTTAGGTGCCACAAATTATTTATGGGCCATTGAAGTATTGGAAACTTTTCCACTTGATAAAGCCAAATCACATAGTGCATAATATTAATTCCCCACAGAGACGATCCGTCCACCAACCAAAACCTGTTTTAGATCCTGTTGAGAGGGTCTGTCCATTAAGGGTTAAGTCCATGCTTCTGATGTTTAGTGTTGTGGGGGGGTGGGGGGTTCACAGGGGTTGAAGCTCCCCCAGCCAGGTCAAAGCACGGCACCCTAAGACAAGGTTAGGAAGGACAGGTCTGCTTAGGTTGGGGAATGGCATAGGTTTTTCTTCGTCAGCAGAACCTGTGACTGTCATTCTCAACTAGCCCCCGTATAGCATTAGCCCAGGTTAAACAAAACTGCGGCTAAAATTGCTTGGAAAAAGAGTCTAGCCTTTAATAATATGCCCAGGCATCCTCTGCTATAAATTCCCCTTGAATCCAAATTCTACCATAACTGACTGGGATAGAATGTAGAGTAGGGGGGTCACGAAATATTCGGGAGGGTCCAGGTGGGGCAAAGCCCCCCTAGCTAGGTTAGAACACACGTCCATGGTTAGGTTATGTAAAGGTAAGTCTGGTTGGGTTATATTCCCTCACAAATGCCTACAACAGCAAAATCCAAAGCTCTGCAGCTAAGCCCCACCCACTGCTTACGTCACAACCGTTCCTTGAAGCTGATTGGCTGGCAATGGTTTTAAAAAGTTGGTTAATCTTTGGTTCTTTTCATCTTCAATAGTTTAGCAAAACAGAACTAGTTGTTTTACTGAACTAAAATAAGTTCTGCTGATTATCAAAAGGAAACCCCCTGAAATAAAATCATAATACACATCCCCTAAAAATGGTAAAAAAATAGGAAAATATGAATGAAGTCAGTGGTGTTCCACGATGCTGCAGTGTAGTTTATCATAAATGAGGTTCACCGGCCACAGAGGTGACACAAGGAATGTCTACGTTCAAACTGGTGCACGTGAATTACAAAAATTTAAACACAAAGACTGTCACAGAGCTATGCAAACTGGTATTTTATATGGATTTCAGGAAATTTGACTACATTTTAATAGTCATAAAATCGATTTCATTGCAATCATTTACACATTCGGTGGGATGACAAGCAGTGACAGCACTCTTCAAAACCAGAATAGGCCTATGTTTAGCTTAAAGTCACAGTATGACAGGCTATAAGCATCATACCGGATATAATTTGCTGAGAATTTTCTTAATGACATTATCTCCTTTCGAAATAATATAATTATAAAGAAAATGACGATGCCCTATGTCTTTTTGTCGGTATATGCATCTTATGATGTTTGGATTATAGGCCTATCTTATATTCAGCTGTTTTACTGTTGTCGTGGTTATCCTTGTTTTTGCTGCTGCTGTTATGGTTCTTGTTGTGTTGTGTCTTCGAAAACTTTTCACATGGTTAGCTAACATTGCAGAATAAACATCAACCTATTCATACAAGAATAGAGAATTATGTGCATACTGTTGTTAACTGAAATTTAGTCATTTGTTATAATTAATCAAGATCTTTACGAATACAGTCTACGCTAGACTAGAATATTCTCCTAGCAACAAAGACACAGAGAGAGAGAGAGAGAGAGAGAGATTTACTGACACTTATCTATCCTTTTGTCCAACAGGGTAATCTGAGAGAACCCCCTAAAATCAAATAAATCATGGGCTACTCTCAAGACACATTTGAGACATGCCATACATGGCTTATCCAGCTATTATTTTTTTTCTTATTTCGTTATGTACCTTATGATGCTTCCAACCATAATCTTCATTGCCACCGAAGCCTTATATTTCATCAATACAGCAATATAATTTGTTATCCCTTTTGTAAATATAATTACTATACAATTTATTGAGAGCAATTAGATAGTTGCGTGCGTGGCCGAGACATCCCTACGATCGGTCTGTGTGCCATCAGCTACGTGACCACAAGTTTTACTATTATTCTCTGTGGTATAAGTGGTGTTCTAATTACTATGGCCACTGACGAGTGTACACTTACATATACATCCCACCACATGCATATACATTAGGCCTATATATTGTGGGGTCGAAGCTACTATACTGGTTAGATACTACTCTATTTCTAACAGATATGGTAGAAAGCTATCTGTAATAAGACACTGACATGTAAGCCTGTGCCCTGCCACTGCCACAAAATATAAGAATTTGATGTGTAGGCCTATGCCCTGCATTGCCTTGGAAACTGGTTTTTTCTACACTTTTAGGGGTTCTGATACTGGCGATGCATTTGTTTGTTGTCGGCCAAATGGAATGTCCCTTCGCCGTGTTTAGTACTGCCCCGGGGGGCGGGTACCCATACGTTAACAAGTTATTGCACTTGCCGGACGGGATATGAACTGTTCCAAACAGACGTCCCGGTGCTCTGTCTCGTGAAGATCGCTTATGGAAACCCATTGTTGGGTGGACTTCAGGGGTTAATTATAGGTTAATTACATTCGTGAGACAAAAATTGAAGGTAAATCCATAATTAGCAACTAAAAAACTGTGGAAAAAGTCAAGTTAGAAGGAAACTGCCGCCGCGGAGCTACTACTTAGATCTCCCTCTAGCTGCAAAGGGCCATGAATTTTGCTATAAGCCTACAATAGCCCTGAACCCTTAGTCTGTATTCACTCCCTAGCCTGTAGGATAACAAAACGCCCGGCCATCCTACAGGCTAGGTCTAGGCTAGCCTCTCCTACAAACTCCACGAGTAAAAAAAGTCTAGCGATGCTAAAAAAGACGCCTAACCATATGACTGCACGTCACTTCTAATGACGACACGTCTACCGTCTAAAAAGAATAGCGACCGTAACATGACATGAGCCTCGCCTCCTGAAGGAAGAAGCATTGACATGACCGACCGTCGACCCCATAGCTCAGTTCAGAACCCCAGAATACCCACATATTTCAACTGAATGGCCCGGCCATATCTGTGGCACCACCCAATTCGTTGCGATGAATTAAGACCAACACAGTCAATATTACCTTAACTTTGATCAGCATTTTGAACCTGTATTGAATTCAATTTGGAGAAGTCAGGGGTCTATACGAGTGCTGGTGCCGTACCGTAACCTGAAGATTTCGGAAGTTGACGGTCGCCATGGGCGAAAGGTCGTCCTTTGAAGTACAGCCTTAGGTGTTCGATTGCTAGGACAATCTTCCTTATTGATGTGTTCATTTAATAGTTTTTTTTTTTTTTATTAACTCGGTGTTGAAATTTCCGAGAAGAATACTCGTATTTGTTGCTGTATGTCAGTTGCCATTAGATGAGTAAAGAAAGTTATAGAACTGTTGATGGTTTTTAAGAACTTTATCGTCAGCAAACGCTTCCGTCAAAATGGTTTGCAATGGAATGTAAGGTGAAAATCTTTATATAAAAGTCAGTGCCATATCAGTCTCTCGTTAAAAAAGGGAGCACAGCCCTACGAATTCGAGAACGGCATTTGTCTAGAATTATATATCAATTTAAAATCACTGCAAAGAACTTAGTGCAATTCCAAAATAAATGTCAATTCTTTATATGCATGATCAAAGGACGTAAGTGTAGTACGCTTAAGATTTCGAATTAAGGATTTGGCAAACATATGCTCTTTACTATTTCTAAAATAAAACACTGGTTATAGGTGTGTGATTTATGAATTGGAACAGAAAGCTTACTAATCTAAAGGTAAAGAATTGTGAAAAGGAAGATTTGAAGACTGATACTGAGTCACCATGATCAATAAGACCATGGAATCTTTCCTTTCAATGGAAATTATTATACATCTGAAATTCTAATCACACGAATCTGCTGAATATCGCAATGGGATCATTCGGCCCTTTGTACCGTTAGAAACAGTAATAAGATTTTTGTTTTATTTACTATACCATCTAGCAATGGAGAATCACTCAAAGAGGAGTGTGTTGAATGTGAAATACTGAACTAATAATGACAGAAGAAGTTCTTTATCCATTGAGAAGAAATCCAAAATTTTGATCTTCTTTCCTAATGAAAACAAAAATCTGGTCCACTGAAAGACAGCAAGGCAGGTTCTTTTGGTGACCCAAATAGTCAGGACTGATCTGTACTTGTGACTTAATGCAGGGACAGGAAGGATTGCTAAAATGATGCATGGATAATGAAGTAATATCATTACAGTATCATCATCTTCATCCCATCCAACGACGTGTGAAACCTATGGCCTCTGTGAAAATTCGCAACTCATGCTCTTCCTGTGCAGTATCTTCCATAAGCCACTCATCTGACGTTCACATTTAAGAAGGTATGGTCTCTTCTCCATCTCTCCCGGTGGCCCTAGGCGCCCGGCTTACTCTGCCACGTACTAACCTCCCAGGGATTGTGCGTACTATATGCCCAAACCATATCCATCTCCCCTTGAATTTGAAAATAGACATCGTGAGAGGCTAGTTAAATGGACGCCCAATCTCATCCTGTGATAGGGGTGGCATCAGTAAGCGATACATATACAAAGCACCCAAAAGGACTGAGTCACAGAGGAACAATCCCGTCAGTAGAACCGGGCTTTAATATCAGAATAAGTACAATACAAGCTATACCAATACATATAAATCACACGTCCATTTACATGAAAAAGAAGAAAGGATAACTCTTCCATATGATACACATTTCCGAGTTTGAATAATATTAATAATAAAAGACATAAACGAGCCTAATGATGACAAAAATAGCTTCATGGTAAGTGGAAGGAATGATGGTGGAAATCAACACTCATGTCTAAGTTTGACTGATAACAATAGAGGCAATACACATATACATATCAAATACTATTAATATATGTATTAAGTACTATAAATTACAGTTCCTAACGTGGGAGTATTGCCCCCTTCATCATTATCATTTTTTATTCTATCCTGCCGTATGACTTCTGACATTCTTCTTAAATCGACAAAATCTTTTAGGTACAGTTTCTTTAATATACCATGATCATATCCTTGCTGCTATACAGTTCGGCTTGAACGTATGTTTTACCTTACCTCCGTATATAGTTTCAGTCTATTTGATTTCCAAATTCTATTTAGCCTGCTCATTGTTTGGCTTGCCTGTTTTATCTTTCTTTAAATTCAAACTCAGGAGAGCCTGTACTTGGTATTATTGCTCTTAAAAATCTGAAAGGTTCCCTTTCATTAATCCTCTCCCCATCTAGTGTTATTTCATACCTCTGTGCATACTCTGTTCTCATTGCGTCTGTTTTTTAAGACTTATTTTGAGCCCTGTCTCTCTAGATCTATAATGCATTCCATTATACAAGCTTTGTAGGTCTTGCGATGTTTTTCCTATTAAAACAGCATAATCTGCATATTCTAAGTGTGTCAAGTTTCTGTCGTTGCTCCAGTCTAATCCTTCTTTTCTAACTCAACCACCTTTTTTTTTTTTGGTAATAAAGATCATGAAAAGGGCATACAGCAAAGGTGACTTACCATTCCCTTGGAACACCCAACTATTTTCTGCAAATTAACTTGGCAAGACCCCTTGCATCTAATCGTTCGTAGGTAATTTCAAATAGCTCTATATATTTAACCAGAATGCTAGTGAAGCAAGACCTACCTTCCATAATACTGGTCTGTGGACGGTGTCAGATACCTTCTCGTAACCGACAAAAGACATCAAAAGGAGATTTTTAAATTCCAAGTACTGCTCCTCAATGTGTCTTAACACAAATATGTGATCCGCGCAATTCCTGCCTTTTCTGAAAGCAGTTTGGTTACCGAAAATAATTTTGTCAGCTTCATTCTCCAGATTCGACGCAGTTGCTGTGCCTTTACGAGTTACCGCACTCAGTCAAGTCACCTTTCTTTGGTTCCTGAGTTACGACTTCCAGTTCCCAGTCATCAGGCTTTTATTTCTTCATGGTATATTCGGCAGGATATCTTTTATGTGCCCTTGAGTACATAGAAGATGGGTCTACCAAAGTAGAAGAGATTGTTACTAATCTATGCTGTCTTAAATATTGTTGTGGGAAATTTTATGAATAAAGCCAAGAATATGTTTGTGGAGAAAAAGGAGTCAATAAACAACATATTAGACCTATCCTCTCATGAATGTTATTTAGATGTCGTTCCATATTCAAGAAAACCAAATACAGGGGTAATTTGTAAATATTAAAGCACATTGAAATTGTATTAATAAAAATAGCCCTATGAGCGATAATAATATATATTTTATACCATGTTCACAATGTAATTAATTTTATTTGGGCCAAACATCTAAAGGCATTTGTAAAGGAACAAAACAGCATAAAAATGCAGTCTCAAAAGGGGTACACAAACAGTGTTCTGGTCATCCATTGGCTTAGCTCTGGTCACCGTATTAACTGGGCTAAGGCCGGAACAGTAATCCATGTCAGTGGCTTTACTTAAAGAAATATCTCAAACAAAATTAATTGCCTGTACAAAACGGGCGAAATTTAAATATTAGTCCTGGTGTGTTTTCCATTGACCCTCTTTCATTCTTTATTTTTTATTGAATTTGACTTATATCTGAGATTATCAAGAAACTGTCCTCTTAGAAAGCCATGTTCTGTATAGATACGATTTATCTGTCCTTTTTATTTCATTTGAGTCTGACGATATCATTAAGAAGTACTAGCTCCAGTCAAGTTTTTCATTTTACCTCTGTAGCTATATACACACATACAAACACACGCACAGTCATGTATATATATATATATATATATATATATATATATATATATATATATATATATATATATATATATATATACATATATGTATATATACTGTATATATGTATGTATATACATACACATATACTATATATATATATATATATATATATATATATATATATATATATATATATATATATATATATAAAACTGGGGCTGGTGGTGCAGGTGGTGGGCGCCTCTAAGCATATTGACACATAAATCTAAATTGTCAGATCAATAATACCTTTCATTTTGCGGTTAAGGGATATGCAGGTTTCATGAGCGTCCATTCAAGAAAAAAACCGTCGCATATCGTGGCATTCGAGGAGATACAACAACTCTGCGGCGCTGAGGAACAGTTATCCTGGCAAGTGGGAATCACGATACTCTTACCTGAAAGACCTACTCTTTCCTGTCATTGATTTTGAAATATCCTTGAGTTGCGAACTATTTTGCTACGCTTTTTAAAATCTATTTCATATCAATTCTTGTCTGCACTGGGCTCGTCGAAGCAGTGCGGCGTAACAATAAGTATATTAACAAATAATAATCTATAATAGCAAAATCCGAGTGGATCATGCTTGTCCTACCCCAGGTGACAGAAGGGGAGACATGACACAGCCACCCACCCCCTGCAAACCAGTTTGTCCATCCCAGGTAGGGGCGAGGTAGGTAAGGGAACGGGAGGGTAGGGGAGACAGCAGCGCCGGGTTCCAGCACGTGTAGCATGCACCAGCAAGCTCGTAATAATAATGATAATAATAATAATAATAATAATAATAATAATAATAGTAACTGAATCAGTGCAAGAACAGGAATGATGAAACGTGATTTATTAAATAGGTTTTCTTTGACTTGCACGTGTTGATGTACGTGATGAGCTATACTAACAAGCATGAAATTTCATCTCTCTCTCTCTCTCTCTCTCTCTCTCTCTCTCTCTCTCTCTCTCTCTCTCCCTACATATATACAGTATATATATATATATATATATATATATATATATATATATATATATATATATATATATATATGTATGTATATATATATATATATATGTACATTCACAAACAAACACATGCACACACATATATATATATACAAATATATATATATATATATATATATATATATATATATATATATATATATATATATATATATATATATATATATATATATAGGCCTATATATATGTGTGTGTATGTGCGTGTGTGTGAGTGTGTGTGTATTATGTACATATGTATATATAATGAATATATATATATATATATATATATATATAGAGAGAGAGAGAGAGAGAGAGAGAGAGAGAGAGAGAGAGAGAGAGAGAGAGATAGAGAGGTGAAATTTCATGCGTGTTAGCATGACTCATCACGTACACGAACACGTGCAAGTCAAAGAAAACCTATTTAATAAATCATGTTTCATCATTCCTGTTGTTGCACTGTTTCGGTTATTATTATTATTATTATTATTATTATTATTATTATTATTATTACGAGCTTGTTGGTGCATGCTACGTGCGCTGGAACCTGCTGCTGCTGTTTCCCCTACCCTCCCGATCCTCTACCTACCCGACCCCACCTGGGGCGGACAAACAGGTTTTCAACAGGAGGGTCGGTGTCTCCCCTTCCCTCCTTTTCCCCTACCAACCTCGCCCCTACCCGGGGTGGACAAACTGGTTTGCAGGGGGTGGGTGGTTGTGTCATGTCTCCCCCACTGTCACCTAGGGTAGGACAAACAAGACCCACTCGGATTTTATTATTATAGATTATTATTTGTTAATATACTTATTGTTACGCTGCTTCGACGAGCCTAGTGCAGACAAGATAGGCGTGGAATTGATATGAAATAGATTTTAAGAAGCGTAAGAAAATATTTCGCAGCTCAAGAATATTTCGAAATCAATGACAGGAAAGATTAAGTCTTTCAGGTAAGCGTATCATGATTCCCACTTGTCAGGAAAACTGTTCCCCAGTGCCGCAGAGTTGTTAAGTATACCTTAGTTTTACCAGACCACTGAGCTGATTTAGCTCTCCTAGGGCTGGCGCAGAGTTGTTACATCTCCTCGAATGCCACGATATGCGACGGTTTTTTTTTCTTGAATGGACGCTCATGAAACCTACCACACCCCTTAGCCGCAAAATGAAAGGTATTACTGATCTGACAACAGTGGCTTGAATTTGATCTCGGTGTCAATAGGCTCAGATCATCTCCCCCACCCCTACCCTCTCGCCCCACCCAAAAATAATGGCCAGGAAACAGCAAACAGTGGCGTTGATAGGCGACGCCAGTGTCATCACCATAGAATAAACGTTCGGATAAGAACCACAAAGACTTTTAGCTCTCAACGTGCACCATACGAACGAACATGATATAGCGTGACTAGAAGCTTCATAAAAACCAAGAATCAAATGGGTGAGCGGATGGGTGGATGGTACTAGGGGCCGAAGCCTAGGGTTTGCGGAAGTTTTAGGTTGAATCCAAAGGCGAGGCACGATCGGTGTCATTCAAGTTTTCCTGTAGGCAAAGGTAACAGGTCATCCTAAGTGGTCACTGCCTTATCAGAGGCTTCGATTTTGCTGTTATCTTTCTGCTGGGGGTGATTTGAGGTAGGCTATGTATCGCAAATAATCATTAAGCAACTTGCTCTAGCATGCTAAAAATCCTCCATTTATTATATTTGTCTGTTATTGATGATTATCGTGCATTAGTGTAGGCAGAGACCTCTTAGCATTTCTCTTTCTTTTACGGGGAGCTTTCTACCCTTGATTTACTTGGATGCCTATTATCTGTTAAAGAACCTATTTTTTTCTTTCATTGGAAGCCTTTCACACCCACATTAGGGTTGAATTGTTTATTATTGAGTATATATTCCACTGTCTGCGTTAAAGATTTACCTGAATCTTTGCTGTTAAAAGTGCTTATTTCCCTTTCGAAAGAACTCACATCAGAATCAGAATTAAATTTTTTTATACATATTAGTCACTTACGACGCAAACCTTGAAAGAAAAGTTACTACTGAAAAAAAATTTATTCTTTGTCTGAACCTAACACGTATTAATCTTTTAACTTAAAAATACTCCCTTGGAATTTAAAAGAAATCCATACTATTTTTCAGAACGTCTACTTTGCCATGAGTGGTCTTTTCTTATGTAAAAAAATATTTGGGAATTTCATATTTAGTTTTCTTTACTTACTGAAATTTGTTTTGAATAGTTCTTGGTCCATTTTTCACGTCTTTATTATAATTTGTCTTTTTTGTTAAATAGAATTAATCAGCTTTAGTACTAATAAATAATGTTTGAGTCACCAACATGTGAATTTTCGTCTTAGGAGAAAATGGGCCTAGAAGTATTAAACAGATTTCGTAATAAAAACACAATAATTTTTTTTTTGTAGGTCAGCAATTCTTAACGATGATTTTTCCTTAAGTTTTAGCTTTCAAAGTTAATGGTTCATTCGTTATTTGCTTTTGTTAGGGTAATTTTGGGTCACATCATCTGTTAAATTTTAGTTCCGAAAACTATTGTTTATACACTCCAAGTGTCTATGAAAATAAATATCAATATGTGAGTTTCAAAATATTTGGAAGTTTTTATATGGAGTGTGCAACGAAGATTTTAAAATTCAAAGGCTCTTGGCATTTCCGAAATGATTAAGGCTTGAACTTTTACAGACAACGGACATTTGAGGGACAGACATATGCTAAATGAGAGAGAGAGAGAGAGAGAGAGAGAGAGAGAGAGAGAGAGAGAGAGAGAGAGAGTCGGCGAATGGTCGATGTTCCACAAATAATGATTAAGCTCATCGTATAATCAATGACAAGAGACAAATTATCAGTTAAGCCAATAAAAAAATAAAAGTAATTAAAAGATTGCAAAGGGCCGTGGTATAGAGTCTCTGGCACAGCCCTAATTATGAAAAAACTGGTTATGTATGGACTAGCCATAGTTAGTACTTTATAACCAAATAGCACAACAGATGGTTGTTCGGAGAGTATACGGCTATAGTTTCCTGGACACAACTTTAACGAGTGAATTTTTCTTCGCCCACAGGGATCACAGCGGAAATTATAGTAGACATGAAGGCAAAGACCATAGCAACTTGCACTTTGATAGTGTTTTTCGTCATAAAGGGCACTGAAGGCATCTATCCAAATATTGCTGTCCTCGGCAAGCAAATCCCCAAAGTTCATGCTGACTATAAACACAGTGTCCGGAAGCTATGTAAGTTTGGTAATCGTGTCATTGTTGAACACCTGCTTTTATTTATCTGTTTATTCTATCTGTTTATGCTTCACAAAACTTTTATTCTATGTGTTCGTTTTTTTTTTTTTTATTGGACCATTAATTACAAGCGGAATGTGCCCTTTTTGACTTGTCCCGTATGAAGCGGGATCTTTCTGTCAATGTGTCCTAATTGCTTTGAAAAATACCCTTAAAGCTGTCCCTAATTTACGAATAAATATTTTTGCATTTTTTGCATTTTTTATGCAATCAAAGATGTCTGTAATGCAATGTGCGCGACAGTACTTCGGGAGCCTTACTATTGTGGAGCATGGTAAAAGAAGATTTTCTCTTCCTTATGACAGGGGGGAATGTGACTTTTCTCTTATTTTATTTTGATAAATACCTGAAGTAACTATAGTGTGCTTAAAGGTAACCAAACAAGCAAATGAAGGTGCAAGCAGTCTGAATTGCTCTGAATCGGTTAAGAAATGTAAGTTTTAGGGGAATGTACATTTGAATTTTATGGGAAAATAAGAATATACCATTACAGTGTGGAAAAATGAAGGTAAAACAAATTTGGTCAATTTGTTGTATGGATGTAAAACAGACGATTAGTCAAACGATGGAAAAAGAGAGACCAGACGCAGCAAAGGTGATCATGTGGATGAGAATTTTGTGTGCGACATGGATGAAGAGTCCAAGTTGGGAATTTAGAAATGACGGACAAAAAAGGGAAATTTTCTAATGAATTAAGAAACTTTAACTTCCTAGACATTCATCAAGAATGGAAGTGTTGGAGAGTTGTGTTTGGCAGGAAAACTCGAGGGAGAGGAAGACGGAGGAAGAAGTGCATGGATGGGAGAAGGATGCTGGACGGAAAACGCTAAAGAAGTGGTGCAGATGACAAGAGATACACGAAAGTGCGGGAAATTCACGATCTCCATTGTCAAGGAAGACACGGCACACTGAAAAGGTTAATACGAAGTCGGAGTTAATTAAGCCCGACCAAATGAGCTTGGGAATCGTTACTTCCTTCCTTTCTTGTGTATTTGTTGATGTCTTTTTAGGGTATGTCCACATTACAGTGCAACACGTCATAAACATGTCAGCAACTTATCACATACATATACCAAAAGCTTAGAAACGAGTCGAAGACCGTAGGGTGAGAACGATAATTGTATGAAGAACTGGATAGGGCTACCAGTAAGTCGCTGACTTGTGTCCAAACTGTTCTTGATGCGTGTGCAATAAGTTGTCAACATGAGTTTGATATATTTTACTATAGTGTGGATTTAGAGACCAAAAGTCACCTTTCACAACGCAACGGGCCTTTGTTATCAGATTGTTTGGCATTCTTTTGTCACAAACGCTACACCTGCCACCTCCTTCAATTTCCCCAAAGCCATTTGTATCCCTCTTTCAATCTCAGCTTCACACTCTCCCTCCTGCCTTCTGGCCTAAAGTATTTAAGGTATTTGAATTTCTGTATCTGTTTTAAAACCAGGCGTCTTCTATCCTGTATAAATAAGCTGTCTTCTCATGCTTGCTGGATATCATAACCTTAGTTTTACTCACATTTACGCTCATATCCCCATCCAAGAGATTCTTGTCATTCCCTTACCCACTTCAAACTCTGCTGCAATCACTAGCTTACCTGCATGTAAAGATTCCACAAAAGATTACCATTCCTAATCCCTTGATGCAAACGAATTCAGTCATTCCTATTTGCCTTGTTCTCTTGTGCATTATTTGATCCAACCTAACCAACGTTTCTGGCACTTAACTCTTTCTTAAACACCAAAATGCCACTTACCCTGAGATTCTACTAAATGCCTTCTCGAAGTCTATAATTGCACAGTAGAGCTTCGGATCACCTTCCAGCCTCTTTTCCATTAATAAAACCATACTGCTGCTCACCAGTCTTCACAATTTATCGCGATGTCTCATCTTGTATTCTTCCTAAAGCCGTCCAATATATGTTCTGTTAGTTTATTTCCTATATTAATACAGTACTCCATAATAACTCCCTTAAGTTTAAACACATTTATCATCAGACTTTCTTCCCAATCATTTGACACCTCTTCCCTCCCCTGATTGCCTGTAACAGTTGCTGTATCCATTCATCCCCCTCTATACCAAGGACTTCAACCATTCAATTTGCACCTGTGATGAACCTGGTGCTCTGTCTTTCTCATTTTACTTACAGTCTTCTGTACTTCTATAGATTGTATCTCCATCACTAGCACCTCCACCGGCCCCGCCCTTCCGGAGTTCCTTCTTTCATTTTCTGTTTAACAGAGACATAGCAATCCGACCATCTTCGTTTTAATCATCATCCATCAGCATGATATTTACTTTTCTATCTTTGATGACACATGACTGACCCAGATTTTGTCCTTGCCTTTTCCTAGCATTTGAGATTCTGTAAATATACTGTTAATCTTCCTTTGTTTCCAGACTTTTGTTCAACTCGTCTGTAGCTCTTCCAAAGGCCATGCTCACTATCTACTTCTCTCTCTCTCTGTCCCCTCTATACATTCCACGGCACCTAGCATATTTCTTACCTTCCAGCCCTTGAAAACCCTGGACTTCCGCCTAACTGAGTCTTGTACCTGTCTATTCCTCCACCGCTTTCTCCCCCTTTTGACACCCCATGGTCACTTATTCGTCCAACTGCTTCCTCTGACATCTTATACACATGTTGTTTTTAAATTATTTCAAATTTTTTCTGCCCTACCAGCTCCCTCGTCTCTTAGATTCATTCATATTTGATTTCTTTCTCTTACATACCTCCTATATTGTTCAGACTGTTGCCTTTCAGTTAAGTATACCTTAGTTTTACCAGACCACTGAGCTGATTAACAGCTCTCCTAGGGCTGGCCCGAAGGATTACACTTATTTTACGTGGCTAAGAACCAATTGGTTACTTAGCAACGGGACCTACAGCTTATTGTGGAATCCGAACCACAGTATAGCAAGAAATGAATTTCTATCACCAGAAATAAATTCCTCTAATTCTTCATCAGCCGGCCGGGGAATCGAACTCCGGCCCAGCGAGTGCCAGTCCGCAGCTCTACCGACTCAACCAACGAAGAGGTATAACTGTTGCCTTTCAAGATCAATATCTATCACTAGAAATCTGCGTTGTTCCATACATAGCTCACCAGGAATTACCTTACAATTTAGTACATAGTTCCCCCCCCCCCCCACAACCATAAGGTAATCTGCCTGGTTCTGCATTTCACCACCGTCATATGTCACTAAATGATGACCTGTCTTTGCATGCAAAGTGTACATGCAAACTAAGACAAAACTATCTGTCATTTCCAGCACATACCCTCCATTTTAATTCTTTACTTCAAATCCATGGCCCTCTTGAGCTTCCTCATATCCATGCCCACTCTTTCCAACTCAGCCATTCATATCTGTTCCTATGATTATTTTCTCTCTATCCTTTACCATTCCAATTGCCGTTTCCAGTTCTTCCCTGCATATTGCCTTCCCTTGTTCCTGGCACCTTTGAGAGGTGGGAATGCTGGAATGACATTAACATGATCTTCTCTAGTTCTTCTAGAGTTGTGGGCTAGCAGTAGCTAGGCCCGAGTTCGAGTCTCCAGCCGGCTAATGAAGAATTAGAGGAATTTATTTCTGGTGATAGAAATTCCTTCCTCGCTATAATGTGGTTCGGATTCCACAATGAGCTGTAGGTCCCGTTGCTAAGTAACCAAATGGTTCTTCGCCACGTAAAATAAGTCTAATCCTTCGGAGAGCTGTTAATCAGCTCAGTGGTCTGGTTAAACTAAGGTATACTTAACATGATCTTCTACTGGTAACACTACTAGTATTAGACTATCACTAACTCTTTTTACTTTCATTACTTTATCTTTCCATTCGCTATTGACTATAACTCCTATTCCATTTCTTCTTATCTGTGACCCCCAGTAATATAGCTTCATCTGGCGTTCTATATATGTTACAGAGTTAGTTGCCCTGTTAAAGTTTGATGAACCCGCGGTCAAGAAAGAATTGTGCTAATAATCACGATCTGTTATTGCTGTTGTTGAAAGTAGAAAATATCATAAAAAGACTGTTTCAATTAGGATATAAGCAAATGAGAGAATTACGTCAATGTGAAAACCGAAACCTTGAATTCACTAAGAGAATTTTTGGGCTTGACCTATACTGATAGTGTTTCTCAGAAGTTCAATAATAAATAGAAACATTTGATGAGAATTAGTTTCGAGGAATCAGAGACATTCTTTTCTACACATAGTTTATAAAACGAGTGTAACGTCGACGTTATCATTTCATCGGAAAGTTAATTAAAAAAAGAGATCAGTGCTATTCAGAGGCTTAAATTCTAAAGAAACATCTTGAGAATGTTGTCAGTAGGAGAAGATCAGGAATAATCTTGGGTTGTATCAGATGCTTCTAAAACTAAGACTGAATTCACATCAACTGAACTGATACCGAAAAGCACTGCGGAAGGGAGCCCTTTCTGGAATAATGAGACCGAGTCCATACTTACATGAATATCCTCTCTCATCTCTCCACACTCAAAAGAAGAGAGAGAGAGAGAGAGAGAGAGAGAGAGAGAGAGAGAGAGAGAGAGAGAGAGATGATTTGTAGCTGTATAATATATCTATAGACCATATGAAATCTAAAACGTTCCTCGCTGATTTCGTATGAGAGGACTGACTTCGGAATAACTTACGCGAAACTTGTCTTGTATTCCCTGCCTGAAAATGGTAACACAGTAATATGAAATCTGCCCAAATATTTCTTTGCATTTCGTCATTCAATACGTATTGTGTATTCACCGTCGTCGGACAAAGGAACACAACCATGAGCACAACGCTAAACATAATCGATGTCAGTGACCTTAGTTGTCATGAGGACAAGCAACTTGCAATCAAACAACATACAGAAAACGATGTTTAAAGATGACATTGCGTCTTGATTATTTCCACTGTTATTGTTGCAGCGACAATGACTAATGTAAGACCATTTCTTTACTATGGCCTATTTGGTAAAAATTCTAGGATGTGAAATTAACTTTAAAACACTTTATATATTTTATAATGCAACTTTTCTTTACTAAAAAAAAATTGTCCATTCAAATTACTTATCAACTAAATGGAAACAGCACGTATGGTGTTTTCGTTAGCCAACTTTACTGCAAATCAATATTTAATTCCTAAACACTTACTGAGTAAATAGAACGTGGTGATGTGGTAGCCACAGTGTCATTCCCTATTACACACACACACACACACACACACACACACACATATATATATATATATATATATATATATATATATATATATATATATATATATATATATATATATATATATATATATATATATATATATATATATATATATCTTTAGATGTGAATGCGGGGCC
>NC_089783.1:16481781-16509281 GCF_040412425.1 Macrobrachium rosenbergii | reverse complement strand
AAGGCTGCTTCTATTTTCGAACCAAGCAACCATCTTATTGCCTCGACAGACAGCTTGAAAAAAATTAGACTTCTTTGTGACTAATGATTAAAAAACAACTCGTCAAACGTTTATACAGTGATCAAGCAGTCAACTCACTGGAATAGGAGACACGAAGTAATGATATTCTTTCCCATACAAAAGTATATGGTCAGCAGTAATGGTCTATTTCAAGATAAAAACAGGTTAGCACCTTGATGACAGTTAGTAGAGTTAGAAATATCAAAATCCAATGACATCACGAAGTTCAGTGTATCACATTACGTACGAATCCTAGTTGCATTTTTTTTTTTTATATCCGGATGCATGATTTTTAACTCCGGTTACAGTGAACCTGCTGATTCCCGAGAAGCAAGATGATACGGTGGTTAACTCTTTGGGTACGAAAAATACAGAGCTGTTATTCTCCACTTCCCACCATAAAAGAAACAGAATTTCGTCTATAGTATATTAACCTTGAGCTTTGATGATGATATAAAAACTGCTGGGATTCTTACACCGAATAAAAAGTTAAGTGAAAATTGATGGTAGCCATGACAGGCCAAGGGAATGACTGGGATAAATCTAAAACATTGTATTAGTAGGCTTTTTTAAACTTCAACTTCCACGTTCACCAAAATATGATCACATTCCTAGAAATTTCTATTTCATGATGAGTAATCATTACAGAGGGTTTGGAAACTTAAAATGCAAGTGTAAAGAAATTATATTAGCATGTTAGAACTGTTGGGTTACGGCCTCATATAATCTCTTGTCAATGATAACAGTATATACTGATAAATGGAAATATTATTAAGCGCATTGTTCACTTCCAGGTGAATGTCGGGAGGTTTGCCTCGCCTTGACAAACTGCACTCACGCGTCCGTAGAAAGCAAGGGAAGTAATGATTTGGAATGCTTGGTCTCCTTCGCTGTTGCCGAATACCACCTTCTGGAGCCTTTAGATACGGCCATCACATTTATAAAGCAGAGTAAGTGGACCATTTCGGATTATTTGGTTAATTATTACTGTTCATAATAAAATGATAACGCTCGGCTATTTGCAAGGCGATACCACGAAAAAATGTTTGATATGCTATTAAATTAGCTCGGTACCAGTACCCTTAGTACAAACACCAATGACAATGATAACAATTATTTTAATATTCATAACGAAAATTATTCTTGTCATAATGACAATTTTTAACGAATATTGTATACATCAAGGCTAATTATGAGTGATGCATACGAAAGCTTTAACGCAGAATCCGTGGATGTTTTGCTCTTTTGTTCCTTTGTTAGCCATGCATAGAGCAGTGCTCACTACTGTAGGAAACAGAAGCCCATAGTCTGTCGCTATCTATTCATGCACTGTTTAATTGTTTCTGATATTTGTGCTTAATCCTGTATAATGAAGGTGACGTCTTCTGGGACTCGGCATTCTCATCATTATTGAGAGAAATAGGTGGGTATGTCATCACAGGCAGAGCAGTCGATCGAGACTACAAAGTCTACCCTAATGCCTAATCAAAGTCCTTCAGAAGAAGGCATTGTGCTTACCCCATACAAACAGGAAAAAAAGCACGTCAAAAGAAGAATAGGTGTGTATGTCATCAGGAAAATCTTTCATAATTCTAACACGATTTTAATCTAACGAAAACATCAGCATGGAATTCCCTTTTTATGATTGACAGCACTGTATCCAATCAAAGGCCATGAGATGTATTACAAACTGGTTACAAGTGACGAAAGGTGGTTTGGAGCGAATCGTACCTGTTACAACGAAGGCGGAGAGCTTGCTATCTTGAGCACTGACCAGACGATGGATGAAGTCACTGCCCTTCTCCAGTCAGCAGGTGACTTTTAAACAGATGAATCTTATGTTTGGTCTGCAGGTGTCTCATTTTTACAAATATCATACCTAGGCATAAATATGTACATTTAGTTTCATTTTATTCAGTGTTCAATAAATCTGTATCAATCTGAATGCTTTTCGATACACCCAGGTTTCTTGTCGACACTTAATTAAACTTATTTTCATTTCATGAAAGACTCAATAATTCTTTCCGGAATGAAATCGCTCATAAGACTGAATTCCGTCTCATTTTGTTCTAAACAGCGAAGTAACGTTTCTCAGATGTGACGTAGATTTTCCAGATAAAAGAAAAGCAATAAGTGGCTGTCAACTTGTCATTCTCAAACAGGTATATCAGAGGCATGGATAGGACTCTTCAGTGAAATGAGAGATGGGACCATGGAAAGCCCACAATGGCAGCTTAGGACTGGTAAGTGCATAATAAGATTATAAACTCCTTTCATTTCCGTTTTATCAGCGACATGTTCGCCTGGTGACATAACTTATACCCAAACACTACTAAGTTGTCCCTATTTGTAAATCATGCCCCTGTCCTGAATTTTCTTGACTGAAGCACAACGGCACCAGCAGCTTAAAATAAATCATACATTACGTTGCATTTACTAACATGATGCTTCATTTGTTCACTTTAGAGATATATCTTGAATATCTTCGAGCTGATATTCAGAAATGAAACATAAAAAAAAAGTGTTTATTAACAAAGGAAAATTAACATTACCAAGCCGTGGAAAATTCATATTTTTTTCTAGCTTTTGTATTTAAACATTTCTCATATTTTCAGGTGCAATTCCCGGACCTACCTTTCCGACAATTGGCAGATATCGATGCTTTATGCTGTCGAAAGACCCATCTGGTGTTTGGAACATCATAAACATTATCCATAAGTGTGCTACTACTCTTCCTTACGTTTGCCAAAGACGCTACTAAGCAATGGTGGATTTACATTTTGCTAAACGTCACTGCTAAAATGAAAAAAATAGACAAGATCGCAACTAATCAATACTAAATGCAAGTGGAATCTTCCTTTATCTGCATAAAGGGCAAAATGAATGCGAGTGATATCCACTCGCAAGCAAGAAAGATCTTAGCGTTAAACGAATAACTATATGAAAGTAGTACTCGCTCTTACTGAGCAAATGGTACTGTTGCTGCAGACATCATCAAATGCAAGCGTCATCTGCTGTTGATAAGATGATGGTCATGGTTCTAGTGATGTTGCCAAATTTATGTGACATAAACTGTAGGCAAGAAAATGGCCCTAGAGTTAAACATGATACTAAACATTTGGTGTAAAACTTTTTCGAGAAAGTGGTCCTGGCTCCAAATATTTGATTATTATTATTATTATTATTATTATTATTATTATTATTATTATTATTATTATTATTATTATTATTATTATTATTATTCAGAAGATAAACCCCATTCATATGGGACAGGCCTACAGGGCCTATTGAGTTGAAATTCAATCTTCCAAAGAATATGGTGTTCATGTAAAAGAATTAAGAAAATGTTTCTGGTTCCTGGTATTAAAAAAATAAAAAAAAAATATTCCTGTTGTCTATAAAAGAAAAAATGTCCCCAATAATAAAAACTTTGCCAATTATAATGGCACCTACTTGCTACCAAGACAACAGTACATAGAACGTTAATGGAGGCATGTTTTAACTTATGTTACATAGACAAGGTCCCTGATTTGGAGATGTTATCAGAAACACTGGGCTTGATCAGTGATTAAAAATAGACAACCGTCTTTTTTTGTTGGTTTATAATTCATGAAATAAAAAGATAAATCTGATGCTGGAGAACTGTGATCATCCAGTACCTCAGTTCAGTTATCTTTGAAATAAAAAGAAAACGAGGTGTTATTGAAGCTAAAAGACCCAGAATTCTCTGCTCTTCTGTGATTTTTTAGCAAATCCTTTACACCATTTTTCTTAAAATGGTGACGGATAGACTCAAAATCTTTTCTTATCACGGTTTCCTTCACATTAAAATATAAAAAAACACAATCTTGTTATTCACTCTTGAGCTCAGGGGACTGTCATTTCTTGAATAGATTTGATTGCCTAAAAAATCAGGTTTTCATAATTCCATAAAGTATGATGTCATTAAAAACTTACTTAAAGATCATTTTACTTTGATACTGACAGTAATGAGAACTAGGCATGTTATTCTAGTTTTGTTTTTGAAAGTGGGTTCGTGGCAGTCTGCAGGCACATCCCGATTTTTGTTACATCAGTACTTGGAAGGATTGGAAAGATCCCCCAAAACTCGAGATTCTGCTCATCTAAGAGATATATGTAACAGCTAAAAGTATCTCTCACAGCCATACTTACTCAACTAAATCTGCCTAACTCTGGGAATTTAGGCAAAAGGTCAAAATAAATGCAGATACTGATATTTTTAATCCTTAACCATTGTTTTTTGTATCTGTAAACAAAGATTGTGTTTTTCACCAGTTAGCTGCACGCCCTGTAAGTTTGTATGTTTGCATACATACATGTATGAATGGTTATGAAAATCTAATCGGTATTGGGGAGGTAATATTATGATAATATTTCCTTTTTAACAAGGAGATATTGATTGGTGAAATTCAGAAGTCAATAATGCACTCATTGTATTTCGTCATAAGTATAGATATTTTTCACATATCGAGTGAGTGTTAATAATTTATTCCTAGTTAATAGGTAAAATTAAAATAAAAGAGAAAGTAGAGTTAGATAGCCTAATTTTAAGATAACTATTGATTTAATGAAACTTTTTGAAAAGGAATCACGAAAGTTCAATCCCTTTATTGTTATACTGAATAAAGGTATTTGATTGCTTGTTGAATAAAGGTTATGCTACAGACAGTCTAATGATTTGTCTCCCTCCTCGACAAGCTGAAAACAAAGGACATTTTCCTTCAGTAGTAAACAAAACTCCCCGACTTCCGCCGTTTTCTCTGAGTTCTGTAACATTCCATTATTTAAGAGGGAGGGCTATTGGCTACATCGAAGTTGATCACCACATTTTCCTCCATCCATCATTTTTTCTTAATATTGTGGCCTTGGGTTACGTAAAGGTTTGGGTTACCCGTTCTTTTAGTCATTACAGTAAAGAAACTGCTGACTACTAAGCATACACTATCTGTGAATATACACACATACATTATGTATATATATACATATATATATATTATATATTGTATATATATATATATATATATATATATATATATGTGTGTGTGTGTGTGTGTGTGTGTGTGTGTGTGTGCGTGTGTGTGTGTGTGTGTATAATCATGAAGCTACAAATATTGTTTAATATCAAATTCACGCTACTTCGGGAATATCCCCGATGGGGAATTATCATCGAAGGGGAATTTATGAGTGTTAAATGGATCGGTACTGCCGGGTCTCGATCCCTCGGCACAGTTACCTTCCAGCAACTCCAGTCGACCATCTTGATGGCTCAGTGGGTAGACCGTCGACTAGGGTTGTTGGAAGGCAATTGTGCCGAGGGATCGAGACCCGGCAGTATCGATCCATTTATCACTTATAAATTCCCCTTCGGTGATAAATCCCCATCGGGGATATTCCCGAAGTAGGTGAATTGGATATTAAACGTTTGTAGCTTCATAATTGTATATAAATCACGGTGTAATAAAAATTTCATTTATATATATATGGTAATTTATATGTATATTTTTTTCTTTTTTTTTGAGGGAATTTTCACTGTCGCCATGTGGGTGATTAAAGCTCCCTGATAGGATGACGACAGATATGAATTGTAAGCTCCACTTGGTTCTGACCTGCCGTCCAACTGCCTCAGTGACTTGGCGCTACTGATTTCTTTCAACACCTCACTGAGAGAGCCCAGGCAGTGTGTGTGCAAAATAAGGTACCAACTAATATACTTACATTACTCCAGCAAGATTTTATTACAGCTGCCTTATGCTGGTGCTTTGCTAGTTGCCGGCACCACTGAGTACATGCCTGGTATGGTCGACTTCCTGTCTGTAGAGCAGAGTACCATCATCATGGTGTCTGAATTCCCAAAATAAATGCCAGTCGATACATCTTCCATAGAGCCCCATTGAAATTAAGCTCACTTTCTTAAAGGACAGAAGGAAGGCGGAGGAAAGGTTGCCACTGCAAACCCAAAGGCATATCGGGGATGTCAATATTTTCTAGTTCATAAATTAACAAAGAATTTTTGCTTTCGCTGCACAGAGGAATAACTTTGCCGTTAAAATTTGCTGTGAAGAACTCAGGGTAGAAAAGCTTTGCTTGCTCAATTATACCCTTTTTTGGTATAGTTAACAGAGCTGAGACAAGGTACTTAGCAGTCATTGGTAATGTAAAAATCGGGCAATCTGATGTAATTTGCGCCTAATAGGTAAAAGGATAATTTCTTTTGTATAATTTTACATGTCAAATTAGTAAATTTCTCATTTTTAGATCATATGTGATTTCTTCCTCTCTGTGCTTTCAGTTTGGGACTAACTTCCATTATTGACTATGTACGTGCAGGCACCGTAGTCTTTCTTAAATGCAGTAGGTGTACATAAATTTGATGACCATCAGTGACTTCTAAAACCTTGTCCACACTGGCGGGCACTGCCAGACGGGCAAACAGTTCCCATAACCCGTTCCACTATACTGACCGACTGAGTATGGAGCCAGAACGATGCGATTGTCTGGTAACACTGCTTCAGAAACGAGAGAAAAAATAAAGAGCTGCAAGTGCCCGACGGGCATGCCCGCTAATGTGGCCAGGCCATTAGGAATTGCGTGCTGTTGAGGTGTTAGTACTCTCTGAGGAGGATGTGAAAGTCCTCTGCAGTTTGAGTTTTTAAGGTTTGTCTCAATAATCATTAAACATCCAACGAGACTGAATAATCATCTTACTTTGGATGATGAGGGTTCCAGTGTTTTGTATGTTCTCGGCAAATTATTGGTGCTGGCCAGACAGTACTGGGCCATTCAGGTCTGACGTGTTTCCATCCACAAGTGGATTGAAATAACAGCAGATATGGATGTAATGGACGCTTTGTGCACGTAATGAGGATTGTATCTTATCATTCTTTCTAAGGATGCAATATACTAAAACTGCTTAGAACAGAAGACAAGATCATCAATAAGTTAAGTATACCTTAGTTTTACCAGACCACTGAGCTGATTAACAGCTCTCCTAGGGCTGGCCCGAAGGATTAGACTTATTTTACGTGACTAAGAACCAACTGGTTACTTAGCAACGGGACCTACAGCTTATTGTGGAATCCGAACCACATTATAGCGAGAAATGAATTTCTATCACCAAAAATAAATTCCTCTAACTCTTCATCAGCCGGCCGCGGGAATTGAACTCCGGCCCATTGAATGACAGTCTGAAGCTCAACCGGTTTGGCCAACAAAGGGCTAAGATCATCAATAAAACTGTGCGGTACAGGAAATGGCTGAGTTTTTAATGCCAGTATATAAATGAGTTATAGTAATCTGCACAGGTATTCATTCCAGTATCATCCAGTGTATCAGGCTGCATGTTCTTGCCTGCCAGTGAGATTCCTTTTCTTTGCAGTTTTCTATTTTCTTCTCCTCCTTGTTAAGATATGTAAATCCTCACCTTCCTCTGTATCCTACAATCCTTCTTAGTTTGTATTTTTTGTCATAATCTATAGAAAGAAGATCAGTAGAAACATTCTTTTCCTTATAATAATCTAAGCATAGCAAGCGCTTTTGTAAACCGGTTTAAAACAACACACAATACACATACTATGTAGTATTTATTTCTGCAAGGAAGCGAATCCAAACAGTTTAGCTATAAACAGAAACACTACATCTCATTACACTACACTTGAAAAAGATGACTTGCTCTCTTCTCAAAGATTTTTTTCACCCCTGTATTTAAAGTGATTCCTGACTCCAAGCTGGGGCAAGCCAGACTAGATTTCAGTATTGGGTGCATCACTGTAAACCACATGTTAAGATAAAAAGCAGCATAAAACAATATCACCATGTCCTTCCTATCTTTAGCAGTAACAGAAGCTAATTTATGATGCAGAATATATATTTTGCAAAATTCAGTGTTTTAATTGGTAGTCATCGATACAGGCAAATCTAACAAGCAGCAAAATTTCACAAATATTTAACATTTTCTCTAGAAAAGGTCTCCAACCGTCGTCTTTAATACCAGATTCCCTTCCTTAATGACAGCATATGTCAAAAGTGCAACACCACAATAATTTACTTAGTGCCAAAGCAAGCCTTCATCAGCAGAAAATTAGGATCTTTTCTAGATGGTAAACCCCAAGGGTTTTCGGGGGTCGTTATCTAGGACTAATATTTCCTTGGGGTCATTATCGTTATGATATTTACAGTCTTTTGTTTATGTTTTTACTGTAATCCCCAGTGGGTCTGTACTAAAAACGCCGCAAAGGTGGGTACATACTGGATTAAAACCCTTGGGGGTCACTATCTAAGAAAGATCCGAAAACTATATATATTTGGGTGTTAGGGTGGTCAATACCATAGATTTTGGTCAATACAACCCCAACATTGTCACTGGTCGTATTGACAAGCGTATCTGCGCCTCTGTTTGTAATTGCTGGTTATGGTAAGTGCCACAGTTACTTGGTTTAACCTCTGGACACATTTTCTATTTATCCACTTAATTATTCATAGTTTTCCATTTCCAACTGTGTACACTTACTATGAATTATTGCCATTTGGTATGAATCATGTATACTATGATCTTTTTCTTGTTATTTGTTAAGGCGTTTTATTCTTTAATTTCTTTAGTTGTACTTTTCATATACATATACATAATAATAATAATAATAATAATAATAATAATAATAATAATAATAATAATAATAATAATAATAATAATAATGATAATAACAGTTGTTGTTGTTACTATTATGAACAAAAACAGTCATCGCAAGTATTTAGCTCCGTAGTTTTACATAAGCAGTTGCAGCAAGAGTTAAACCTAACTTTGATAAAAAAAAAATCATAAAAGTTCATAGAAATGATGTAATACATGCATTAAAACTAATGTATTTATCAAAACTAATTTCATAAAACAAGGACAAGTCCTTTTTTTTTTTTTGGTTATGTCCAACATACAGGCCGTGTTCTTGGTAAAAGAAAGTACAACTAAATAAAATATTCGACACCAGAGTGTTTCCAATCATGTCTAATATCTAAGCTGCTTTCTTAGCAGGTGTGAAGGTACAGAATCACTTAGTATTGTCTTTGACAGACGAAGGGCATTCCATTTTCGCAGAGGTCATTCCATCTGATGGCCCACTGTCCCCATTCCTTCGATAGCTTAAAGCATTGGCTTTTGTACGCTTGTTGAAAGTTGTCATCAGGTACATATCCTGAATGAATAGAAAAAGTTAGAGAGAAGTTTTTCGTTCAGATTTTAACCAACGTTATTAACTGAACAAATATGCAGATATTAGTGCAGTTTCATTAAAGCCAAATCCTAACTATTTGTATAGAAAGGGAAACAATTCTGTAGGATCAGTAAAGTACTTAATCATTTCACATACTTGATTAACAACTATTATTATATTAATTTTGAGAAGATTCACTGTAATTACTCATAATCGTAAAAAAGGTAGCAAAAAGCAGAGTAAGGCCGCGTAAACAAACGCTATAACAAGCAAGAGTCAAATTATGGCTGTAATTATATATAACTCGATGAAGGAGATAAAAAGGCAAACTTTGTTTTGGAACAAAATTTAGGTAAAACATACAGTTGCAGTAACTGATAATCAGAAAGGAATGTAGCCGCAGTAAAAAATAATCAGCGGCCAAATATGCGTACTTTACCTTGTTTAGGATCGTTACGGATGGCAGCCAATGACATCACAAAAAGAGCATCGTCCTAACAGCTGTTACACTATCATATGTTCAAAGCCTAATTTTTGCTTTTAATTTAATGTCATCTACTTACCAGACCTATTGAACCATCCGGGTTTCGGGATCTTAAGTGATGAAAAATTGTAGAGTCCTATCCATGCTTCATTGATACCTATTTGAGGAACAGATCATAGGTTACTTGGACATAATTGGGAATATAAATATATATATATATATATATATATATATATATATATATATATATATATATATATATATATATATTATATACATATAGATAGATAAAATATCATATAAATGTGTCCAGAAACAAGAAATAACATAGTTATCAGTATCAATATGATACACGTAATTTCTTGGACAATATTTGCAAAATCTGGGAAGATAGCGCAATTTGTCCTCTGGTGAAAAACAGCATTCCTCTGTTTTGAAAAATCGTAGAAAAATTACATTTTTAGTGGAGAAATAGCAAGCTTTTGATTGAGTAATGGCATTCATTTTGCTGGAAAAACAGCATACGTTTGGTTAATGAATGTTTTTAACTTGATTGAATAATAGACCACATCTAGTTGAAAAATGCATTTGAGCGGCATTGAGCGAAAAATTTTCGCAAACATTCTGTATGACTTTTTAGGTGGAAGTGAGAAATGTACTTTACTTCCCTACTAAAATACACATTATCTGCGTTAAAAACTGGCTCTCTCCCTCAAAAAAATATAATATCTGAGTAAATATGTATCTATGTATCTCGATATCGCCCTGTGAGCGACATTGTGCAACAAATTGTCGTACAATGTCTGTGTGACTTGCTAATTCTGGATAGTGGACAGTGAGAAATTTATTTCAGTGTCCTACTAAAACTACCCATTTTCTACGATAAGAGCTTGTTCGTTCTCTAAAAAAAATAGAAAACAAAATATCAAAAAAGTAAATATACAGTATATCTAAGTATCTCGATATTTTGAACTCCTCTTCACAGGTGTACTATGCCAAATAGTATGAATATGATATTTTATGCTTCTTGACATATTTTTACTGCGTATTTTCGGAAATATGAAATTGTATAAGTAGGTAACAGTTCCAAATAATAAACCATGTCGATTTGTGTGTAGTAAATGTTTCTGGTTCAAGTGCTATCCCAGTGCTCTGTGACGCATTTCCTTTTCGGATTTTCTTACCGTGTAGGAATTCACGCAATTCCATTGCCATAAGTAAGAAAAGTACCATTCTTACGAGGGAGAAATTTGAACGATTGCGTCTCGTAAGTTTGTTACAAGAGAGGGACGAAGCAAGCGGGAATTGCCTCGCCTGGGCAACAACACCAGAACTCCCATATCTAAGTAAGGGATTTGTTTTCCTGTATTAGCGATATTCTAATTAGCGATTACTATTTTTCATAGTATTAATAACTATATAAGAAAACAAAGCTGATTTTACTGCAGCGAGGGTATACTTAACTTTGTCGTCTGACTCGTGACTTGTCTAGGCTTGGTTGTTCAATGTTTGTTTACTTTATCCTCTCAGTTGTTTGTTTATTTGCCTCTACAATATCTGACCGGAAAACATGTACAGTGGTACCGTATGTGGATTATTTAGAAAATTTATATTGATAACATATATTTTTATAGGTTATGAAGAAAACTTTAGGGTAAGTGTAAAACGATGGGAACAAACCTTTCCTAGAATACCATGTCCTGGCCTAACCTCATTAGGACATTTACTTTTATAATTACGAAAAAAATTTCGCACTGATAGCATATAGCCTACTATTTTTTATAGGTAGCATATACTATTTTTTATAGGTTATGGAGAAAACATTATATTGATAGCATATATTAGTGGATTTTTGTTATGAAAAAACTTTGCACTGATAAATATATGCTAGATCTAAGCCGGCTGTCCGCGGTAAGCTAGCCTATGACAGTTGACGTTTTCCTATAGAACTTTACCTGCTGAACAAGAATTCAAGGTAATATTTTGGCGGCCAAAAGTAATTGAGCTGTAATTTACCTTAGAAATGTAGCCGACGGTAAGAGGGACCTGTTGGGAATCTGGGTTTTGGGTGGGTGAAAACACTTTCGAGAATAGCTAACGGTAAGGGGGACCCGTTGGGAATCCCGGGTTCTGGGTGGGGTAAATAACTTGGGAAAAGGTTTGGGCACCTTACTGTTGTGTTTCCTGTTACATATGCCATTTGGAACACAAAAGACAAGCGTAAAAAAAGGCCGAATAAATGGACAGCGGGAGCCGTTCCAAAGGCACTTTTCATGCATGAGTCGATTTACAGGGGAGCTTTCGGTTCACCCAGTGCCCCTAACTGAGAGAGTAGATGGCGGGTGTTTTGGGGTTTGGACGTACTAAACCAGTCACAGTTGTAAAATTAACTTTTTCTACAGTTTTTTGGTTGCTAATTATGAATTTACCTTTAATTTTTGGCGCTCGAGTGTAATTAACCTGTGAAGTCCATCCAACAAGGGGTTTCCATACGCGATCTTCACAAGACAGAGCATTGGTACGTCTGTTTCGAACGGTTCATATCCCGTCCAGCAAGTGCAATAACTTGTTAATGTATGGGTACCCAAACCCCCCCGGTCCAGTACTAAACACGGCGAAGGGACATTCCATTTGGCCGACAACAAACAGATGCACCGCCAGTATCAGAACCCCTAAAAGTGTAGAGAAAACCAGTTGAAAAGGTAAAAACAGGCGCGGAGCTAATATATAGATTTACCATTGTGTTTTTTATATGGAAGCGTTATTTTTTTGGGTAAGTGTTATTTACCGCCACGTCTCTACATGAGTCCTACGTCACTTTACCAACTCATACTTTCTGTGCAGTGCCGTAACCCCATCTTCCCCCCCCCCCTGCTGGACACATGGCTCCCTAGTGGTTACGTAATCCAAGATGGCGGCTTTGTATACCTGTTAAGTTTCTTCACCCCGGTCGCAAGCAACGAATAGTGTCCAGTTGAGCTAGACTATGGCAATTGACGTTTTTCTGCGTTTTGCTTGCTTTACATGAATTTAGGGTAACATTTTGCCGGTAGGCTGCTGCTAAGCTGTAATTTACCCTTGAGCTGTATGTGACCCACACTATAGATGTTCAGTTTTCAAGGGTCAATTACATTTTAGTTACAGCTGACCGCCAAAATGTTATTTTAAATTCTTGTTCAGCACGCCAAATAACATAGAAAACGTCAATTGCCATAGGCTAGCTCACTGCGGACAGCCGGCTTAGAATTACCAAATATATATATATATATATATATATATATATATATATATATATATATATATATATATATATATATATATATATATATATATATATATATATGAATATCTTTTACTGTATTACAACAGTATAATATGAAATTAAAAAAGGCCCATAAAACACTATTTGAATGTTGCAACCATATATATTGAGCACTTCCTTCTGTGCCCCTGTTCACTGGTAAAATATGGGGAGATGATGCATTACAAGTGTATATATACTGCCAAGCCTACATATGCTTCGTATATATCCTCCTGTAATACATCATGTGTCCATATTTTACCAGTGAACATGGGCACAGAAGGAAGTGCTCAAAATATATGGTTGCAGCATTCAAATAGTGTTTTATGGGCCTTTTGTATATGTATATATATATATATATATATATATATATATATATATATATATATATATATATATATATATATATATATATATATATATATATATATATATATATATATATATATATATATACATACACATATATACTGTATATATATGTAATATATATATATATATATATATATATATATATATATATATATATATATATATATATATATATATATATATATATATATATGTCTATATATATATATATATATATATATATATATATATATATATATATATATATGACATTTTTATCACACTGTGATTTATATACAATCATGAAGCTAAAAATGTCGCTTAATATCAAATCCACGCTTACTCGGGAATATCCCTGATGGGGAATTATCACCGAAGGGGAATTTATAAGTGATAAATGGACAGGCACTGCCGAGTCTCAATCCCATGACACAGACGTGCCATCCAGCAACTCCAGTCGACATTACCACTGAGCCATCTAGAGAGGTATAAATTAATACTGAGCCTGGTGTACTTTATTTACCCGTCGAGAGGGGGAAATTGTACTTAGCTTCGGCATTAACCCACCTCGACCATGATAGTTCTTTGGTACATATGTATATATATATATATATATATATATATATATATATATATATATATATATATATATATATATATATATATATATATATATATATATATATATATATATATATATATATTATATATATATATAAATCCAAATTTTAGGTAACATGTAAATCAAGAGAGAGCACATTTCTATTCATTTGATTATATTGAAAATTTCAGGGCATATTTCTTATAGCCTATGACAAAATGGTTTTTGTCCAAAAATCAGCCTTGTAACTGTCATAGTTTCATAGTTATTACAAAATAACCATAAATTTTTTTCTTTTGCTGTTTTCTCAAAGCTTAGTTTTTTAAAAAATAAAAGCTTATAACTCCAAGAAGACTGAACCAAATTCGATGAAACTTATACAAAGTACAGTAAAACTATAAATCTTGATTTTTGACACGGGAAATTCATTTTTGAGTGAAACCTTGTTTTTTGCATATTATTTTTAAAAAGTTTTGCAATCTTTTTATCAAATGCAAAAAAAAATTAACTTAGAAGTCGAATTTCTAAATTTCCCATGTAGGGAATTTTCATTTTTAGTTGAAGATTAAGTGGTAAAAATTTGAAGCAAATCCCTTCATTCATAAGGAAACCATAAGCACTTACTTTATAATGGGGCCTTATGGAGTCAGCGCTCCCCTTAAGATTTTGTTGTATATTTACAATACAGTTAGAAACGAAGAAACATCGAGTTATTAAGGACTTTTCTCTCTATGTAAATAAACTTACAGAAATGAATTTGCTTAATTATGTGCAGTTTATAATAAGTAATTAAATAATAAGGGAAATATAAAAATGATTCTCAGAAATGGACAAATAAAAAAAAATTGAGCACATAGCATTCAACTGTCAAAATTGACGTCGAAAAAGTTGGATTTAAACTAAATGACTAAACTGAAAAGAAGGGAATATCACATAGATATACAAACCGACTCAGTATAATTGAGGAAAAATAAAAGAAATTGTCAAGAAAGATGAATCAATAAAAGGGAAACAGGATGTGTTACCGGCTCCCTGGAGGATGGCGATTACTTCGCTGAGAGTCTTGTTTGTGTTGACAATTGCCAGTTGTCCTCCTTCCAGGTAACACGTTTCATTAGCCTTTTGCCACTCGACTCCAACTGAGAACAGTTTGTAGTACATCTCTTGGCCTTTGATGTCGTACTTAGCTGAGAGACAGGATGGGAACAAATTATGATCATGTATTAGCATATTTATGCTCCCATTGGGTATTAGAATTTTCGTGTTTTTATGTCCTCAAGAGCACTTGGCATATCTCATACACAACTGATTTTAATTCATTCGAATAATAGTAAAACATGTCTAAAGCAATTTAAAGTTAAGTAGGGCCTAATTCTTTGACGATCTGATACCTGGCCCTTTCTTTCGTAATCTTTATTATCTTATTTTGATTTCCATTATTTAAGAAAAGTGAAGATATGTAATGCTCGCCATATATGGTCTACTTTCCTTTTACCATAAACAAGCGCATTTAATTTAGGTACCTAATAGCACACACACACACACACACACACACACATACATATATATATATATACATATATATATGTATATATATGTATATATGTATATGTATGTGTATGTGTGTGTGTGTATATCCGTCAGCAGTAACATTCTCCCTATACTAGCGGTTATTTGAATAGCAACATTAAGCAACATTGGGTCTGGTCCCTACTTGGAAGGGTGATGACCATGAAAAGCCAAATGCCGTCTGATTATGATCCCCTTGACGATCTTTTTAATGCTTACTGGAAACTGGAAGGGCAACCCCTTTTACTCCGTTACTCTACGGAGAAGGAGAATAGAAAGTATGGTATCCACGCTATATAGAGATTTGTTTATAGTAAATTCTACCCGGCAAATAGTAGAGACTTGGTTTATTTGAGAAGGATTAACAAAATAAAGAATTATAGGAACATGGGTGAAAATATCACTACATATATATATATATATATATATATATATATATATATATATATATATATATATATATATATATATATATATATGATGTGTGTGTGTTATAAATATGTATATATATATATATATATATATATATATATATATATATATATATATATATATATATATATATATATATATATATATATATGATGTGTGTGTGTTATAAATATGTATATATATATATATATATATATATATATATATATATATATATATATATATATATATATATATATGTGTGTGTGTGTGTGTGTGTGTGTGTGTGTGTGTGTGTGTGTGTGTGTGTTTCAAGACATGTCTCATTCTCAAATTTGGAACAATACTTTAAAGTAAAATTACAAAAACAGACTCAGGCTTAAAATAGCAACCAAAATTGAGGTATAGGAGCAACAAAAAAAAGTGGGGGAGGGAGACAGAAAACCCGTTACCATTTGGACGAGTATAAAAGCTTAGTATCATAAGCAAAGAATTCGAGGCCAAGGTAAACTCACGTCTGATAGAGTTGTGGAGGGGGTTTGGTTATTCAACTTTGGTACTAGTAGTTTAATAAATAGTGATTCAGTTTAATAAATAGTACCAGTTCAATAATATGACCGACCAGTAATTGTAAATTAATTCCCGTTAATACCCTGACAATTAAATAGATATTTAAGCACAAAGACAAAATGACCCCTCTTATAACTTCAATCATCGTTTCTTGCCCCCGATGTACTCAGGGGGGAGATACGTGGGGACCTCACGACGCCTGCTGGAAGCTCGAGTGATTTTCTTACAGGGGTCAGTTATAGAACTGGAGTCAAATGATCTAATCCGGAGTTTTCAAATATTCAAGAACACGCCAAAAGGGGCAAGACTGAAATTGAATATGAACATTTTAGAATACTTTTCAAAGTTCCCAATTCTTCACTTCCTGTCTTTGAATCACTGTTTATTACACTACAAGTACCAAAGTTGAATAACCAAACCCCCTCCACAACTCTCTATCAGACGTGAGTTTACCGTGGCCTAGATTTCTTTATGATACTAAGCTTTTATACTCGTCCAAATGGTAACGGGTTTTCTTTTTTCTTTTTTTTCTTGGGTTGCTCCTATAACTTAGCATTTTATTTTAGTAGTTATTTTAAGACTGATTCTGTTTTTGTAATTTCAGTTTAATGTGCTATTCCAGCTTTGAGAATGAGACAGACGTCTTAAAACGTTAGGTAATAAAGAAATGTCGTTACTGTAAGCGTCTTCCTCTGCCTTTGTTCTTGGGTCCCTCTGTTGACAGCCTTTCACCTTCACTATATATATATATATATATATATATATATATATATATATATATATATATATATATATATGTGTGTGTAAATTTCTGCACCAGCAAGGATTTCAATACTGGTTTGTTTGAGAAACAGCAGTAGACAGTGACTGACCACTCTGACTATCAACAGATATATATATATATATATATATATATATATATATATATATATATATATATATATATATATATATATATATATATATATATATATATACATATGGCATTTAGCTACTTCCTCCAATAGAGGTGACTCCAGAGAAAAGAAACACCACATTCCTATTAGTTTTGCTGAATTATGGAGGACCTACTGCGCGCAAAACTTCCATAACATTTAGCATCTTCATACACCAACAGATAAGGATAACTGGAAGTGCGTCAAACTCCTGCTCACACACACACACACAGTACCAGTCACCACTACCTTACATGCACTGTCGCCCTCCCTGTAAATTGAGGTCTTCCATTCCGCTATTTTTTTCATCATTCGCCATTGTACGGGTCGGTCTTTCCCCCTTCCCCCCCTACCCTAGGACTTACTAACTTTACTCTCTTCGCCAAACTATCGTCCACCATTTCCCCGTAGATTGGAAGTGCCGTTCGTGCACCTCACGTGGTGCACTGTAGGCTTTACTTCAAGTTCTTTGCAGCGTCCGCTTACATAGGCCTAAATATCCACATTTCTCACCCTCTCCATTCTTCTTACGTCCAATATATTATGCGAAAAATAAGTTATTTCTCTAATTATATTTTTTATGAAATTTTGCCATTTCAGGGCTTCTCATACTTTCCTGATAGCTGGAAAGATAAAAGATCCTGATAGCTGGAAAGATAAAAGAAGGCTTGAGCTATTGGTTATATTGATCATTTGGAGGTGAATGTACACACGCACACACACACACATATATATATATATATATATATATATATATATATATATATATATATATATATATATATATATATATATATATATATATATATATATATATATATATATATATATATATATATATATATATATATATATATATATATATATATACATACATATACACACACAGAAATTTTGTAATGAATTTTCTGTTAGTCTTTGCTCTCAAGGGATTCTATCGTTACTAGGCTCTTTTTTTAATTTTCGCCACCTTTTTGATGGCCAGTGTAAAATTAGGCGCTATGTATTGACTATAAATATATAACTGATTAACGCCCAGTGTTGTACTTACGCATTTTGACAAACGTGACGGCAGAATCAGAAGATGCTAAGAGGTGATATTCGGCAACTGCATAAGAGACCAAGCATTGTAAATTCCCTCCGTTATCCGTCTTCGCAGAAGCGTGTGTACAATTTGGTAAAGCGAAACAAACCCAGCGGCATTCACCTGCAAATGATCAATAAATCAATAGCTCAAGCCTTCTTTTATCTTTCCAGCTATCAGGAAAGTATGAAATGCCCTGAAATGGCAAAATTTCATGAAAAAAAAATAGGAATTTCACATTTTAGTTTCAGAATTCGGATTCCGAAGTCCCAGCCAAAAGTAATCTCCTTAATATTGGAAATAGTGCCGCAGTCCTCATAAAATAGTTTTGAGCAAATGATATAATACATATTGAAGCTTCGTCTTTTCTTATGACATTAAATTTTGTGGTATAGATATTTAAGGACGTCATAGGACTCTCTCTCTCTCTCTCTCTCTCTCTCTCTCTCTCTCTCTCTCTCTCTCTCTCTCGTATGGTGATTATTCGTAACTTTTTTTCATAAATGATCCATTAGCTATATTAATGTATTTGCTTGTATGGGGAATTAAGGATTCCTTTTTCTCATTACATATAACATAAACAAGAAGTGAAGATTACATTATAAGAAATAGAAGATCCGATGGTATAGTCCACGTTGATCTTTTATCTTAAGTTTTACGTATTTGTAAGAATTTAATTCGCTTAAATATTCAAAACAAGCAAACATTCTTCTGGCAGAACCTTGCAAGGCCATACTTTCAATTACTTACAACGCTCACATTCAACCATATACACGCTCTCTCTCTCTTTCTCTCTCTCTCTTAGGAAGTGCTTGCCTATCATGTTATAGTCTTGCAAAGCAAGCTTCCACAGCATTTAATGCCCACTGTGTTTAAAACAAAGATTTAGATATTGAACAGAGGAACAGTATGTAATCAGGTTTAGTTACTTTACTTTTGTCCCCGGCCCTGTTCAATCGCAAATGCGTTTCCATTAGGCCCTTTTCTCAAATTCGTCACGCCAAGGCAGCCTGTAAAAGCACCAGCGGCAATATTGATCATAAATCTACTCATGCTTCCACATTGTCGTCCGTTTAAGACGAGTTATTGGCAAAACGTCCCGTTACCTACGAAATTACGACGCGGAATTAAGCACTGGACGAAGTGTGGAGTCTACACTTATCAGCGACAAAGAGCGTTTTTGATGGATCTTGGAAGAAAGCCACAAGACTGATAGTGAAGAATCGTTCAAGTTTTCTAATCTATAACTCTAGGAAAAATAGGAAGCCATTTTCCCTGAAATTATGGTAATTCCTATTTTCAAATGGTCAATAGAGATATATCTTATACAACAATAACTGTTATTACAGAAAAGAGAAAGGAGGAGATAAAAAAAGAAGATACCATATCGTTCAGTGGATCATGACCTCATTTTAACTAATTCATGTCTTAAATTGTCTTTGGTGTAAAATGACATGTCTGTTTATATAAGTTCTTTAAAATTATTTTTAAAATAGAGCTTTACGCCTGAATATGACCAACAAGTCTAAATTGCTGAATGTGGTATATGAGAAATGATTATTAATCTCATGACTGCAAATGGCAATTAAACGAGAGAATAGCTTAAGCTCTCTAAAGAATTCAAGGCTGCTAGATCTTGCTTTCTGGAGAGCTTGCTCAATACAAAATTTATTTAATAACCTAAGTTGATATTTAGTTACAGTCAGAAATGGAAATCACTCAGATGAGCAATTTACGGCTTCTAATTATAATTCAGCTACAAAGGATTCAGTAGAGTTCAAAAAATAGTTATTTTTCTAAACACCTCCCTTATCAGAATGAAATGAATTTTTGTGACATCAAGAGACAGCCAGAATCAAAATTTTAAGATAATTAATTTACTAATCAATAAAAGGATTTAGATAAGAAGTGAAGTTGAGTTTGAAATGTATACAATCATATATTAAGGCACAAAACGAAAGTCAGTTTGGCAAAAGTGGATTAAGGTCATGTCCTAGGATCATTTTGGAGATACTACAGTGCTTGGCTGTGTGTAGATGATCACTTTAATCAGTATGGCTTAAAATCAGACTCAATCACATTGATATTTAAAGAAGAAACGAGAGCTCTTTACCCCCCAAAAAAAAAAGATAAATAAACATAGATACATACTAATTTTATGAACATTATTCAGGAATCCAAAATCAGGTTTTCTTATAGGATGTCTTTCTTGAATAAGAAATCGTCTTATGAAATATTCAAATCATGGTCAGATCGAAATTACCAGATGAATTAACAAGTTACAAGAGAAGTATTTATAGGGAAAAACATAGACGGCACATTTTCTTAGGAAGAAAATCGATTGGAAATTGGTTGAAGTTTATAGCAACATTAAAAGCAAATCACTCGGACATCAAACAACAACGGTTTAAAGTTACTAATTTAGGCATACTAAAGCAAAATCGAACAACTCACATATTTTCTTGACCTGTTGTTTATAGTTGGCGCTGCCACCAGGAATGCTCCTGCCAAAGATTGTTGGTTCCAAGTACTCAGCTGACCTGATCTCCTTCGCGATCAAAATTGCCAGTACAATATAAGCAGCAATCTTCCCCTTCACATCTACCGAGACTTTCATTTTGAGCCCTGAAGGTGAAAGAAGGAAGAATTTCTTTATCAGGATTTCAAATCTCTCTCTCTCTCTCTCTCTCTCTCTCTCTCTCTTCTTTATCATACCTGTGGCCCGCGAGCAAACTAGTGTAGGGAGATCTCTCCCTAGAACCTCTTTGTATTTGAAAATGAAAAGCTTCATATTTCACTTTAATATCATAATCTTGAAAGTATAGGTGTCTCACAGCTCCTGATAATAGTCCTTTCATGAAATTATAGCTTTAGGTAAAGTTTTCATATTCTAGAGTCACGTTTGATCGTATAACCTAATGTGCTTATTCATGTGGAGCCGTTATTAAAACCAATAACATTTTCATATAATTGTTATGCCCCAAGGTAGAATGCCAACAAGTAAATAAATAGAAAAATAGATAAATATGAAACAAGTAAGAAATTAAAAAGAATCCTGAAAGTAAGGTTGGCTTGCGACTTCTTTTGGAAGTATGAGAGTATGTGTAAGAAATAGAGGCTCTTTCAAACAAGCATTTTAAAAACATACCTGCATTCATTCGTGAAATGGTTATTCAAAATATTAATAAAAAATTTGATAATGATACCGATAAAATAAAACTTCACCGCCATAGTATTGGTGAAGTTTAATGACAAATCCAAAGGTCAAGACAAGGGTATCATTACGACTTCATTCCCTAGCACTTAAAGAATCCTTTTAAGTTCCCAATACAGGTACTCAATAGTCTATAATTGCTCTTTCAACAATGAAAGAATTAGCGAATGAAGTGAAAGCTGCGTGAATTATTTACATTTAGATGTGGAATATTCTACTTCTTGGGAAATTATACATTTTCTTTAGCACAGGAAAAATACAATAGTCTGACAAAGTTCTGAAAATCCCAGTTAGCAGAAACGCCAGCAAATCACTACAGTCTGTTAATTAGAGCTGAGTATAAAAATCATTAGATGCAGAGAAAATCTAGAGAGACTACCAAACAGAGCTGAAAATCCTTTTTCACAGAACCAAAGGCAAAGAGAAAACTAACCATTAGAGCGAAAGTACAGATTAACAGAATCCCAGATAAAGGGAAACAGGTTAACAATTAGAGCTGAAAATTAAATTCAACAGCACCATAATCATTTATATTGACACTTAGGCTAACAGGTAACAGGTATAGAAAAAGAGCCTTGTAATTTCAGTTGAGACATAGCACCATACGCAAAAAACATAGCTGACAATTACGGGCCAAAACCTAGGTTAACAGACATGTAGGCCTATGGACCTAACCCTTGGAGGAACTTTATACTTAGAGCAGTTTAAAGAACTAAAGCCTAAGGAAAACTCTATTGGTAAAAGACTAAGCCTGAAAATTTAGTTAGTCGACCATTATTAATGGAAGAAAGCCTGACATTTAGAGTTGATAATCTTCATTAACAAATCTCTTGACGAAATAATAAAGCTTAGCAATTTGAGCTGGAATATCTAAGCTAGAAAATAAACAGGTAAAGTAAGGGCACCTTACAATTTGCTCTGAAAATCCAACTGAGTGACATAACAGGCGAGTTAGGAAATCCAAGGATTAAACACTTCGAACTATAGTATTTTAGAACAAGCATAGTCAAATAATAAAAGCTGGTAATTGCAGCTCAAAATGTAAGTTAACAGTAGCACAAACAAAAAGAAAAATAGCCTGACACACAATCTGTACTGAAAAATTTCCTAAAAACGTCTACAGATTATCTTCGTGACTTTAGAAGAGCTCTTTAACGATGGTTTAAAGTAACTGCGGATGGTACATTATTTGACAAATCATTGACCAACAAAACATGAGGGGAGACGAAGTAATTTTGACGAGTACTAGTTGAAAAATATCTATAAATAGGCAAGAAATTTTCACAGTGAAGGATCATTAGCCTCAATAAAACATAAATCACGGGGAAAAAAGTGATTAAATCACAAAACGGGTAGTAACGCCCAGCCACAAGAGACAGATATAGAGGTCAGGGGATGCAAAGAAAGGGGTAGGACGTAGGACTTTACTCCGCAACCTGATAAATTATGATGAAAGCGAAAAGTAGAAATAGGAATAGAATGGCACTCGCTTTCTATGCTGATTGACAAAAGGCTCCTACTTCTACTCTTCGCTGTCATCATAATTTGTCAGGTTGCGGAGTAAAGCTCTACCCCCTCCTACCCCTTCCTTTGTATCCCCTGACCTCCATACGTGTCTCTTGTAGCATCGGGCAAAAAGTAGGGACAAACCAGCGAACTTCCAACGAATCCAGGTAAAGATGTCACAGGAAAAAAAGTCACAGGAAAAAAAGTCACAATAATCTTTCCTAGATAGTAACCCCTAAGGGTTTGAACACTGTATGTATCCACCTTTGCGGCGTGTGTAGTACAAGCCCGTTGGGGATTTTTTTTTTTAACCCGTTATGTATCCACCTTTGCGGCGTGTTGAGTACAAGCCCGTTGGGGATTTTTTTTAACCCGTTATGTATCCACCTTTGCGGCGTGTTGAGTACAAGTCCGTTGGGGATTTTTTTTTTTAACCCGTTATGTATCCACCTTTGCGGCGTGTTGAGTACAAGCCCGTTGGGATTTTTTTTTTAAAACCCGGTATGTATCCACCTTTGCGGCGTGTTGAGTACAAGCCTGTTGTGGATTTTTTTTTGGACCCATTATGTATCCACCTTTGCGGCGTGTTGAGTACAAGCCGGTTGGGGATTTTTTTTTTTAACCCGGTATGTATCCACCTTTGCGGCGTGTTGAGTACAAGCCCGTTGGGGATTTTTTTTTTAACCCGGTATGTATCCACCTTTGCGGCGTGTTGAGTACAAGCCCGTTGGGGATTTTTTTTTAAACCTGGTATGTATCCACCTTTGCGGCGTGTGTAGTACAAGCCTGTTGGGGATTTTTTTTAACCCGTTATGTATCCACCTTTGCGGCGTGTGCAGTACAAGCCCGTTGGGATTTTTTTTTAACCTGTTATGTATCCACTTTTGCGGCGTGTTGAGTACAAGCCCGTTGTGGATTTTTTTTTAACCCGTTATGTATCCACCTTTGCGGCGTGTTGAGTACAAGCCCGTTGGGGATTTTTTTTTTTAACCCGGTATGTATCCACCTTTGCGGCATGTTGAGTACAAGCCCGTTGTGGATTTTTTTTTTGACCCGTTATGTATCCACCTTTGTGGCGTGTTGAGTACAAGCCCATTGGGGATTTTTTTTTTAACCCGGTATGTATCCACCTTTGCGGCGTGTTGAGCACAAGCCCGTTGGGGAATTTTTTTTTTAACCCGGTATGTATCCACCTTTGCGGCGTGTTGAGTACAAGCCCGTTGGGGATTTTTTTTTTTTACCCGGTATGTATCCACCTTTGCGGCGTGTGTAGTACAAGCCCGTTGGGGATTTTTTTTTTAACCCGTTATGTATCCACCTTTGCGGCGTGTTGAGTACAAGCCCGTTGGGGATTTTTTTTTAACCCGTTATGTATCCACCTTTGTGGCGTGTTGAGTACAAGTCCGTTGGGGATTTTTTTTTTAACCCGGTATGTATCCACCTTTGCGGCGTGTTGAGTACAAGCCCGTTGTGGATTTTTTTTTTACCCGTTATTTATCCACCTTTGCGGCGTGTTGAGTACAAGCCCGTTGTGGATTTTTTTTTTACCCGTTATTTATCCACCTTTGCGGCGTGTTGAGTACAAGCCGGTTGGGGATTTTTTTTTAACCCGGTATGTATCCACCTTTGCGGTGTGTTGAGTACAAGCCCGTTGGGGATTTTTTTTTTTTACCCGGTATGTATCCACCTTTGCGGCGTGTTGAGTACAAGCCCGTTGGGGATTTTTTTTTTTAACCCGGTATGTATCCACCTTTGCGGCGTGTTTAGCACAAGCCCGTTGGGGCTTTCCTTATAAGTTAAGTATACCTTAGTAAACATAAACAAAAGACTGAATATCATCAAGAGAATGACTCCCAAGAAATATTAAGAATTTTCCCCCTGTGACTGTATTACCGGCCACCATGAATTAGTGTGACTTTTTTTCCTGTGACTTTATCACCGGCCACCCTTCCAACATCGGTAGTTGAGCAAACCCACCGGTAGTGTCCGGACTTAGAATTCTTACTTAGTTTTTTGGGCATTCAGAAATTTTTTTTTATATAAGTTCATATGTCACTTTGGGCCTTCACTGTCACTCTCCACACACCTCTACACTCTCTGCTCTTGTGCCTTACTTCTCACTGCCTTCTGCCGCCAGAGTCCTCATACATGTGGGATTCTGTCTGATAGTCATACGATACCAGATCTAGTGTAATTTTCCCAAGTCCCATTTCTATGAGCTCCCTTCTCATCAATGTTCAAGTTCCCTTTTCTCTTTACTTTTGGTTCAGTGGTTGTTATTGAGTAAATGTAACGGTGTGCAAGAGTTCACCGGCCGAATTCAAGATTTTCATTAGTTCTTTGGCCAGTGCTAAAATGATGACTTCACATTTGACTATGTGGTATGAACACTCTGGTGCCGTTTTGTCTGCACTAGCATCTGGGGTCTCTCAATTCGTTATTGCTTTATTTTCTGCCTTCTCCCTCTCTTGGTTATTTTCGGTATTTTCTGTTAAGCCCTTTGGCGTTTATTGAGATATTTAGTTTATTCGATTACAGGCTCTATTCCATTATATATATATATATATATATATATATATATATATATATATATATATATATATATATATATATATATATATTTGTGTGCTAAAATTTTATATGCACTGTCACGAGGGTCCTAGAACCCATATAAGATTGGCCATGTTTATATATAATATATTATATATATATATATATATATATATATATATATATATATATATACTATATATATATATATATATATATATATATATATATATATATATATATATATATATATATATATTTGTGTGCTAAAATTTTATAAGCACTGACACAAGGGTCCTAGAACCCATATAAGATTGGCCATGTTTATTTTAGAATCGATTTCAAAGATGACTATTGCTTATTATCTGGGCTTAATATCGATCAGTTGTCTGTTATTTGGGAAATCCTTGTACAGTATAAACAGTTCTCCTATGCACTAATAAATCCACTATCACTCGTAAAGGAAGGAGATATCTCATTAAATATAACGCGCTGCTGTTTCCCTTTTGCTTCATTCACTTGTCCAATTTATACACACACACACACACACACATATATATATATATATATATATATATATATATATATATATATATATATATATGCAGTATATATGTATATATGTGTGTTTGTGTGTATACATTAAATTTATAATTTATACAATAATCCAAAAATATGTTTTAATATCGAATTAGCTTTACCTTGGGAATACCTTACACCTACAGGGAATTATAACTGATAAGAGTTTCTACACCAGCCAGGATTTGAACAATGATTTGGTTGAGAAACAACGGTAGACAGTGACTCTGACCACTGACTATCAATGGATATATATATATATATATATATATATATATATATATATATATATATATATATATATATATATATATATATATATATATATATATATATGTATATATATACACACACATATATGTATATATATATATATATATATATATAATAATGAAGCTACAAATGTCATTTAATATCCAATTCACGCTGTTTCGGGAATATCTCCGATGGGGAATTACTGCCGAAGGGGAATTTTTAAGTGATAAATAGGTCGGTACCGCCGGGTCTCGATCCCTCGACACAGTACCTGCCAACGACTCCATTTGACGGTCAAGCCATTCCCCATCGGGGATATTCCCGAAGTAGCGTGAATTGGATGTTAAACACTTGTAGCTTCATGATTGTATATAAATCATAGGGTAATAAAAATTTCGTGTGTATATATATATATATATATATATATATATATATATATATATATATATATATATATATATATATATAATATACTTCAAACAGGAAGCAGACAGGAACACTCTTGATTAGTTTTTTGATTACATGTTTATTCTCAATGTATCATAATCCATGATTACCTTATCAAGGGTTCTAGAATTAAAACCTCTGATGATGTAATCATGGATTATGCAATGCTGGGAATAAACATGTAATAAAATACCAATCAAGAGTATTCCTGCCCGTATTCCTGTCTGATGTCTGTACTCGGGCATTCCTTTCCCTAGCTCATTGGTATATATTTATATATATATTACACACACACACACACACACACACACATATATATATATACTAGCTGACCAACCTGGCGCTGCCCGGAAAAACTCTGA
>NC_089783.1:16451781-16476781 GCF_040412425.1 Macrobrachium rosenbergii | reverse complement strand
GGAGTGTACATACTACTTTTTATTCCTGATCTTCACATCACTTGGTGCATGTTAGGCTCTGCTTGGAAAGTGCCTTTGGGCCTTGTTCCTTTTGGAAATGTAATGCATTTTATTTACCAAAACTAAGTGATGCTTAGGAGCTCACTAGAATCTGGTATTAAATTGTCTTAGACCAGAGTATTGGGAAGTCCTTCCTCATTGGGAATCCATTCTCTCTACTCAGGTTAACTTTGTACTCTTGCAAAAGAAATCTTTTTATGCCACGAGAGTCCTTGTTCCTCATAGTTCTGGTGAACAAGGCCTCGAAAACATATTCAACTTCGACTCTTTACGTTGTCATGAAGAGTCTGATCATTCATTTCAAAAAGAAAATTCAAAAACTGAAGAATTCCAAAAGAGCATCAATTTCCAAACCCATAAGTATTATATAAAGTTCCCTTGGAAGACTGTTATGGAAGAGAAGGTTCCATCCAATCATGAAGTAGCTCTCTCTGTTTCAGAAGGTCTGCTTATCAAGAAATGTTCCATAAACAGCTAGATGTTGGAATTATTGAGAAAATAAATGTTGGACCCTAATGGATAAGGCCAATGTCACCATTAAGGTTTATCCGGTATTTAACTGCTCTCTGAAAACCAGCAATGACCCTTCCCTAAATAAAACAGGTTATGTAGGAGGTAATATCTCATGGGAGACATTGTGAAGTTGTTTCTTTACTTCAGATCTAATGACATTGTCTTTCCAAGTGACATCAAGCAAGCTTCCTTACAAATAATGTTAGCCAGAGAAGACAAAAACAAGGTGTATTTCTTCATGAAAGAAGGAGAAAATTTTGTTGCATACAGATGTAAAACCAAAATATTTAGTTTTAATGCTAATCCTATCATTTTAAACTATGTTGTCAATCCTTATGCTAATCATTCTGGTGATAATGAATTTTCACAAATGCTCAAACAAAATTGTATGTGGACAACCTCGTTGTCACTGGTAACTACTGAATTTCTCAAGAGTGAAGCTTATAATTAGAATCTGTCAACAGAATGAAGCAAGCTGGATTTTGTGTTACGTTCTTGGAACTCCAATAATGAAAACCTTAGAGCTGTAATGATAAATGACAGCCACTCATGGCAGTAATTATGGAAAAGCTCGAGGTCTCAAATATTTCACGGAGTAATTCCAGTTAGTTGTCTGATAGCGTGTTGGATCCAACAGTTAACACTAAGGGATCAAAACCATCTCAAACCTTAAAAATTTTAACGTTCTGGGTCGCTTCTTGCCGGTTACTAAAAAGGTATATTGATCATGAGAGAATTGTGGGGTTTAAAGGTCTTTTGGGACGAGATTGTAACGGCTCTGACCTTTCGCAATTACCCTTGTCATGATCAAGGTTCAGTGAAGATTGAAGCCACTCAATATGCATCTTTTGTGATGCTTCCAAAAAAGCAAAAACTTTGCCATTTATTATGAAAGCAAAATGATTGACATTTATAAGGCTGCAAAATCTTGAGTTCTCATCAAATCTAAAACGCTGCAAAATCTTGAGTTGTTCTCATCCTATCTAAAACGCTGCCTATACTGGGACTGTTGGGGGTGCATTTACAACTATAATGCTTACCTTTGGTTCTAGACTCTTTTTCCTTCAGCTAAATTTCAAAATGTTACAATTTTTATTGATTCTCAGATTGTGTTTCAGTGGCTACTTGCTGAGTCTGTCACTACGACTAGTATTTTCACTTGTAACCGTATCAGAGATATTTCAGTGCTTAAGAAGAACATAGTGGATAGATATGGTATCTCAATCAACTTCAAATATGCCAAGAGTGGAGATACTCCTTGAGACCCTTATCATATACTGAATTCATCAAGCAACCTCCTTTTTGCTTGACCATTCTTCAGTAGGCTTATTATTCGTATATGAGTGCTTTATGAAATAACTTTTATTCCATAGATTATATAATAAGAAGACTATTTTTTAATATTTTCTATAAGGCAAACAGATTCAACCGGCACCATAAAATACTATACACCATGGCGAGTGCAGATTAACATAGTCTTCCTTAATATGTACGTTTTCTTTGAATGGGAAAATCTTACAACATAACTTTGATATTTAAAGGGGCACTATTGTGAATGTGATACTCTCTCTTCCGTTCTGAATTTCGATTAAGCAGAGGTGATGATTCAAGACTTTTGGACCTAGGTACACCTGATTCATTTAAGGTGGTTTGTGGATAACGCAGCTTTCAATATCCACAATAACAAAAGAGATAGTATAATTTGCGGATAATAATGTTAACAAATATATGCTAACACATCACTCCTGGTGAATCTATATTTATATATTTAAATAACACTTCACAACTTGTATATATATATTTTTATATGTTTCCTGGTGCATGTGGTTCTTATGACTCCACATTTATTACTTTACTCGAAAATGGCCTTGCAGATAACCAGGACATATAAAACACAAACAAAAAAAGGAGTACAAGGAGCGGAGGGCTCTTTCTCAAAGGGAAGTGCGTGAAACACGTGGATATAAAAATAGTTATATTTTATAACACACAAGATCAAAGGGAAAATTAACTGAAAACACGTTAAATTGCTGCTGCAGAAGTCCTCCCGGAGGGGGGGGGGTGGCTTGGGAATGCCAGGAACACGGACCAAGGATAATTCTGCTACGATCGTCTTTCTGAAACGATATTACGACCCAGGTTACAAATCTAATGCTGGAATTTGGGGAATGAATTACTCGGGGGTGCACTGAAGGCGCCAAGGACTCCCCGAAGCGTTACTTGTGACTCAGAGGAAAGAAGCAGTGAACACGTGGGCCGGGCTTGAACCAAGAAACATCAGGGAATACAAAGTTATAGGCCCAGGCGTTAATAAATGCACAAGGGCGAAGTAACGTGACTAGCAACTCATTTTGGGTACTTTACCACATTGTAGGGGCGTAAGGCTGACGTCGGCGTCCAACTTCGTCTTCTCCCAGAGGCACACGTGGTTGTGTCGACAAAAGGGCCTCCCTCACCAAGGTACTGCTTCAAGTCGTAGATTGGGGCGGAAAAGGGCGCCCGTGGGATGATGAAAAGGCCGCCGTTGAGTATCATCTCTCGTTTGGAGACTTGCAATCCCCACTTACAGTCTTTGAAGGCCACATGGATTCGGGCAAGGAGCAGAGGGCGGCAAGACTTCCACGTGGCGGCGAAGCGATCGGAGGGCAGGGGGGCAAGGCCTGCCGAAGCGTGACTTCTCGGCTTAAACTAACGACCGCGTGTGAGAAGGAGCTGTCCTCGCCCTGACCTTTTATTGCTTCTGGACAGGGGTAGGGGGGGCGATGTCCTGACCCAGGTCACGCTGCTATGTCAAAGAAAACGGCCTTACTTTCCTGTACCAAAGAAAACGGTGCAAAGCCAGATTACTGCCCAAAAACTCTGAGCGCCTCTTGTAATCTCCCGACTTCTGGTTCAAACTAACCCAAGCCAGTATCCACTACTTCTCCCAGGTTCAAAATAGACAGAGGCCTATCTATCGGCCGAGCAAAGCAGAAAGGAGGGCGCTTTCATAGCGTATTTTGGCGCTAATCTTTACAATATATATATATATATATATATATATATATATATATATACATATATACAATTAATATATATATATATATATATATATATGTATGTATGTATATATATTAATTATATATGTATGTATGTATATAGCCTATGTATATATATATATATATATATATATATATATATATATATATATAAGTTGTGAAGTGTTATTTAAATATGTAAATATAGATTCACCAGGAGTGATGTGCTAGCATATATTTGTTAACACTATTATCCGCAAATTATACTATCTGTTTTGTAACGTTCCACCAATGATTTAATTGAAAAACTGCTGTATGCTAGACCTTCGAATTCCAGGTTAAAATTTCAAGTCAGTTATTTTCAACTCTTATTTTGTTAACTGAGTTTAGAAAGCAGGAGTCATCACGTCCGTCAACTTCATAACGTTTCGGGCAATTAGGAATACAATAGGAAAAATGACGTGATTGATATTCACTTTGAAACAGGTTTTAAGAACTAGATATTATTTTCAAAAATAGTTCCAAGAGAAATAAAACTCTTTACTCTTTTATACAATTTTGTGTGTTTATTAACATGTATACATTAATTGTTTGTCATTTACACAAATATGTCATTAACTGCACAGTTCATATTAAATGTATCTCTGTAGCTTGGTGTATTGGATGGTAACCTGTTATAAACGCAGTTGAGAAAAGCTGAATTTCTGTTAGGGGGAAAAAGACCTTTCATAAAGATTTTATATAGTTTTTGTCAGACTGAACAGGCCTTCATTAGAAAAAATTCTTGGTCTTTTAAAGCAATGTTTGTGCATATATATATATATATATATATATATATATATATATATATATATATATATATATATATATATATATATATATACAAATACATAAAAGATGTTGGAACCTGAGGCCTTCTGTACCTAAGATTTTTTTACCTGGGCAGGCTTACCCCTAGCATACCAGCGAGTTTTACCCAACCTCCCGACAGAGCAGTGACCCAGCTTATAGCATTTCTATCGAATTATCCTCTTGTGTGTTGATTACTTTATCACACACATATATATATATATATATATATATATATATATATATATATATATATATATACAGTATATATATATATATATATATATATATATATATATATATATATATATATATATATATATATATATATATATATATATATATATATATATATTAATTTGCCACATCATCACACATCACTTTATTACCACTGAGACAGGTACAATATCAATGCGACAATATGTGGCAGATGATGTGTGGGTGGGCGAAAACTTGTGTTTTTTGTAAACGTGTGTCATAGACAAAACCGTATACATCATTATGGTTTTTGCATTTGGAGAATACCAATGCTCTTTGAAGCAAAACGCGCTTTGCTACCTTGCTTTGTTGCTCGTCATTTCTCGGTACTCTTCACTTTGTAAACAGTAGCTGAGTGATCGTGTGTTGTGATGCTTTCTCTCTCACCGAGTGGTTTTTCGGTGCCTGCAGTATTACAGGCATTCTTATTGCTGTATGTGTGGTGCTATGTGTTCTGTGTATGGCCCTACCACCTCCTGAGAACGCCAAGAAGATGCTGACCCCTAAAAAAAAAAAAAAAAAAAAAAAACTGGAAACTGGAAAGAATCGAGGCGGAGTAAGACATTGTACAGTCTATCGTGCAGGCCCACAGTGTGACGGCTAAGCCCTGTCATGAGGAAATTGAACCGTCAACCTTGATCTGGCTTCGTCAGCAAAGTTCGTAGGTCTGCATGGGTTGTGGACTTTAAGGTGTCCGAAGGTTGGCTGTTTCAGTTGAAGATTCGACAAATGCTTTCCAATAAGAAGACTCATGGCGAAACTTTGGATGCTTTCGAGAAGGAAATAGAGGAACTTCTGCAGACGTTACAAGGCTTGATGAAAAAGAAAGGACTTTTTTTTTTTAAGTCAAATCTACAATGCTGATGAAACTGGTCCATTCTATTGGTTCTTGCTAACTAACACCTTAGCCGATGATAAATAAATTGATCCAGTAGAAAGTTTTCAAAATGAATGTCTGTTTTGTTATGTACAAATGCTCCTGGTAGCAATCATTGCAAACTAGTCAAAGTTGGACATGCAGAGCAACCAGGTGCCCTATGTGGGTTGATTGATAGTCTCCCCATGATTTGGTGTCATTTGGCAAAGGCTTGGTTCACCTCCCAAAGATCATTTATGTAAGGAGGATTTTGTTACCTGACACAGAACCTGTGAATTGTTAGACGTCAGTAATATGCCTGGGCATCCTACGAAAATCCAGTAGAATGGTGACGAAGGCTATATTAGGATCGTGTTTTTCCATCCTAATATGACTGTACTCATTCAACCAGTGGACCAAAGTGTAATTGTTGGAACAAAATGCTTATACAGGAGAAAGTTTCTGAAGGAGGTGATGGTGGTGTTCGAGGGCGAGGAGTAGAAGGTGCAAGGCGTAGATACACAGGAGGAATGAACTATGGAGAATCTGTGAAAGTATTTCCTGAAATCTGCCATCTACAACTTCGCAAACGTTTGGAAGGACCGCACCATGCAGATGTTGGAACATACTTGTAACTGTGTCTTGAATGGGGAAGAGGGTATGGTCAACTTCCAAGGCTTCAGCGTGGATGACTTTAGTGTCCAACTTGTCAAGGGAGGTAACACCGTTCCCGAGGATGACGTACAAGAGTGGCTGGATGTCTTGCAACTGTTGTATGAAAGTGAGATAGCTGCTGCAGTTGCCGCTGGTGAGATGGAGGAGGAACCCTCTGGAGGTGCCAACAGCGACGACAATGAGTCTGCATCACAAACAGCCCCTTTATATAAGCAAACGCGGATGTCTTCAGTTTGTTCATCGAGGTGATGCAACGCCTTCCCCAGAGCCTTAGAGTTTGCAGAAGACATTCAAGAAATTCGGTGGATGGTAATTGTAATAATTTTTATTGTCAGAGTACCCTCGACAGTTTCAGACACCTAACCCCCATGCACCCAAGCCCATTGCCATTCACATTTTTAGTAACTAAGCCGTTCAGCTCAGAAGTGCAGGCAAACACTTTAGCACCCTTGGATGGCATGCTAGGTTCTTCCAGCCAGGAATCTGATGCATGTCTGCCACCTATTGAGGACCTGGACCATCTAAGCGACTCGGTGCCTCCTCCAACCGGTTTGCCACTTCATGACCTTGCAGATCTTTAAAAGTCTGGTCATTGTACGCATTTTTGGCAATGCACACAGGTAAGCGAGGGAGAAACAGTTTTGATTTTGTTTTTAAGTGAAGTTTTTATTGTGTGTAGACGTTATTGTATTTATTAAGAGACAAAATAAAAAAAAAGTGTTTACCATGTTTTACAGGTGTGTACTGTATGCACAGTACCTACGATATTGAGAGCTGGATAAGAGATAGAGAAAAAGGGCTTTTCTTTGTTTTAGCTTTGATTTTATTCAATTTTTTGTAGACGTCATTGCGTTTTTAAGAGACAAAATACGAAAAAAAGTCAACATTATGGTTGGTAAAACCACTGAACAGTACAATAACTTACTATGCCATACATACAGTACCGTACCTATTGTATTGTTGCGTGCTGTGCATAAGCATATAGGGTAAATATATTGTTATGAATATAGGAAAAAGGTAGTAACTCGTGGTTTAACATCCAGTATTTAGTTAAAAGTGAGCTGGTCGTTGTTTATAAGCTTATTTATGGGGTATTAACAATGCGGGGGGAGGGGGCTGAGTTAGTGGTACGAAGTTGCCGTTTTACTTCTGTATGGGTGTTTTTCGTAATATCCAGAAATTACCATTGCCTGGCAGGGCCTTGGGTGCATTAATCCAGACATGAGAGAGATTACCTATATGGAAATGCCAGAAAGGGAAGAGATATGAGAAACAAACAAATGCATGTCCAGTACCACAGGCAGCCTAGGGATATATTTGAAAAAGGTAGTTAGCAATGGCCTGCTGATGGCAGCACAACACCAGGCTCTATGTACACGACGACGTGTACAAAGTAAAATAGACAGTCAAATATCAACATCACTAGTGTGCTGCAAATGTGAACAGAATATGACCATCAACCGCATCACATGTGAATTGCCAGCGTTAGCTCAAAATTATTACAAAAGAGGGCCTTGCCCTGGAAGATCTGCAAAGAATATGGCTTACCATGGACAGATAATTCGTACTGCTTTATATATAAAAAGTGCTAGAATACAAAACAATTTAAGGGCTGACCATGTGATATAAGTAGATACAATGCATATGGCTGCGACCTAGAGGCAGGTAACAGGATTAATGTTTCAGCACATGGTTACGAGGGCTGTCTGTGTTTGACTGCCGAACCTGGCGCCTAAACCTGAGTTCGGCAGTAAAGCTTAGAAGCTGACGAGGCCACAGGTCCTCGGGAGAAACCTTGAGTCGAAAGGCTTACCTATACAAACCTTGAGCTCGGCTATATCTAGAAAAGTTTACTGATGGCCACTGTTGGGGTAATTGGGAGTGTTGGAATCTTAAGAAAATAGGACAGTTGGGTCATCATAAGGAGACAGGTTGCAGCCCGGATCCAGGCTAAGAGATACAAAATTAGCACTGGTATAAAAAAATAACATGGTGATGAATCTAAGAGCTAATCAGTTTTAATGGCTCCTCTCACCAATATTTTTTGATGTTATTAAATTCAAGTGTAAAAAATTGCACATTGTAATAGCTAGTTGTCTTCATAAAACCACGGAACTTGAGTCTTTAGTTAATAACTAAAGATGACAATTGTTTCCTACAATTATACATAAAAATATTAGCAAAAAACAGCATATATCTCGTTCAGCTGTCTAGTTGCGTCTGATTGAAAAACACACGCTGTTTATATCTATTTGTTTACTCTCTCTCTCTCTCTCTCTCTCTCTCTCTCTCTCTCTCTCTCTCTCTTTGTCGATTGCCAGGGTCCATCTCTACTCCAGTATACGAATACTTCCTTCCTCCATCTTCCTTGTTAATATCATAAGATAACAAAAACGATACGGGTATTTTCGAGAAACAACACCTCATAGCACCTGATTCGGAAGAGGAAGGAAGGATGACAAAATGGCAAAGTAGCTCCGTCTTTTCACACGTCATAACGTCGTTCTCGTTAAGAAGTAGGGTCTGTTACACATAGCACAAGCGTTCACATAAGCGCCGCGTCTGCTCTCACGTAATGGCTTAATAAAGGTACCGCGTTGGTATGAGTACTGAAGAGAGAGAGAGAGAGAGAGAGAGAGAGAGAGAGAGAGAGAGAGAGAGAGAGAGAGAGAGAGAGAGAGAGAGAGCCAAAATATTTGAGGGAAGACACGTAAGATCATACATTTTCGAAGCGAGAGAGAGAGAGAGAGAGAGAGAGAGAGAGAGAGAGAGATGCGCAACGAAGTCAAAATATTTGAAGGAAGAAAGACACGCGAAAACATACATATCTGAAGAGAGAGAGAGAGAGAGAGAGAGAGAGAGAGAGAGAGAGAGAGAGAGAGAGAGAGAAGCACAAGGAGGCCAAAATATTTGAAGGGAAAAAGACACGTGAGAACATACATATTTGAGAGAGAGAGAGAGAGAGAGAGAGAGAGAGAGAGAGAGAGAGAGAGAAATGTAAACCAAAATCTTGATGAGAGAAAGAGAGAGAAGTTAACCAAAATCTTAGAAGAAAAAATGAAAATGTTTCAAGATGGTGTACACGTATGCGTGTGTGTGCGTGTGTATATGAGAGAGAGAGAATGAAGGCACGAGGGTCTCTCGTAAGTGCTCTTTTGTTCTTGTATGAAACACGTCCTCCGTCACATAGAGGCAGCTTAGTTCCCCTTTAGCGTCTATTAGCACCTCCTGGCCCAGGTCGCCTCATTGATGAGAGGCCCAGACGGCGGCCAACAAGTCTCGGAGGAAAGTTCGGTCTTTGATATATTTCTTTGGTCACGGATATACTTCTTAAGTCTCTGATATATTTCCTTTGTCTGGGATATGTTTCTTCTCAGATATATTTCCTTGGTCTGATATATATTTTGAGTGTTTTCGTCAAAAGAATTCTGTGGATTTATAAGCTTTAGCTTCAGGTATAGTTATGTTTAAATAAGTTTATGATTTCTTGCGTCCGGTTGACTGGAATATAAAAGAGAAAAGTGGGAAGGAAAAATGAATGGTCTTCGAAAATTCTGTTTTAGTGAAATTCAGAGATAAAGAGAGAGATACTGAGAGAGAATTTACTTAATGTTAGTCTTTAGTGTAACCTTTTTCAGCCGCACGCACGTAAACTTTTTTTTTCTTTTGTCAGAGCACTGCTTGTTCATTGTTCAACTCTTGACTTGAATGCTGGTAAACTATACATGTCATGGGAAGTCCAACAGACGCTTCATTTTCTTCTTAATGAGCAAGTCCGGTCTCCCCGTGGTTTACATCCTTCAAAATTCAATGTTGATTCAGTTTTTAAAAAAATTGAATAAGTGAATAAAAAACAGACGCGAGAAGAAGCATAGCTGTTTTATTTTTGCCATAATTTAAAGACTCTTCCAGATAAACATAAAAATATTTCTTTTAACGAATACGCTTGAATATAAAGGAAGATAACCGTTAATATTTATCTCCCGTAAGCATTACTCAAGGTTCTTTGCAGCGTCCCTTCTGCCCCTAGCTGCAACCCGTCCATTCATTTTACTGCACCTCCGTTCTTATTCTCTTTCTTCCATCTTACTTTCCACCCCCTCCTAACAATTTGTTTCATAATGCAACTGCGAGATTTTTGTTCTGTTGCACCTTTAAAACCTTTCTATTCTCAATTTCCGTTTCAGCGCCGAATGGCCTCATAGGCCCCATTGCTTGGCCTTTGGCCTAGATTTTATTTCCCATTCCATTCCATTAATGTCAATTGATGAAACTGGTCGTTAGAGGTTCACAAAGCTTTATAGTGTAAGCGTAAAACTTGAAATTAGAATGATTTCCAATGACTTTTTCAACTGTCAGTAAAGGCAGACAAAGGAACTGTTGGCGGCGTTGGCTTGACAAACCCCCCTTTTATTTTTGTTCAGAGTGAGAGAAAGGTTACTCATGATTTCCGTGCTTTATTTTACTTACTTTCGCCATCGTGACATTTTCACGTTCATGGAAGTAGAGGGTTTTGAAGGAAGAGGAAAGCTGATGACCTCTTGTTTTCCGGAAATTACGCGTAAGCTGTTCGTTTCTTGTAATCTTTTTTTCATAGAGGACAGAAACCAACATTTATTTTAATTTCCTTTTCTTCGTTAAATTGCCGCAGTTGCTGCATACATTGCCAAGTCGCGTTGTAGTACAAACGACTCAGCGAGTATATATATATATATATATATATATATATATATATATATTATATATATATATACAGTATATATGTGTGTGTGTGTATGTATGTATGTATGTATATATATATATATATATATATATATATATATATATATATATATATATATATATATATATATATATATTTATATATATATATATATATATAAATGGGTGTATGCATGTATATGTGTGTGCCACAATAACTCTGAAACGCATTGAGCAATTTCAACCAAACTTGATATACGTATGACTTGCTATCTAGAAATCAGCGCTGCGGGAGTAAGACATCACTAGCACCAAAGGGCACCAAAAGTGGCGGGGGGAAGGGTTTCCTGGAAAGGGGGCGGGTTCTGCCCATGAAATGCGGCTAGATATGCCCGTAGACTTAGTAACTTTACGAATATATCATACCTAATTTCGGTATACATATGATTTACTATCTGGAAAAGAATACTGGGGGCGGGGGGTAAGACACTAATGGCACCAAAGGGGGTGGGGGTCGGGAAGGGGGTGACAGAGAGAGAGAGAGAGAGTGAGAGGGAGAGGAAGTGAGAGAGAGAGTGAGAGGGAGAGGAAGTGAGAGAGAGAGAGAGAGAGAGTAGAGGTGGTGTTAGGGAGAAGACAGAGGGAAAGAGACAGGAAGGGTTGGAGAGAGAGAGAGAGAGTGAGAGGGAGAGGAAGTGAGAGAAAGAGTGAGAGGGAGAGGAAGTGAGAGAGGGAGAGTAGAGTGGGTGTTAGGGAGAAGAAAGAAGGAAAGAGAGAGAAGGGGTTGGAGAGAGAAAGAGAGAGAGAGTGAGAGAGGGAGGGAGAGGGAGAGAGTGAGAGGAAGAAAGAGTGAGAGGGAGAGGAAGTGAGAGAGTGAGAGGGAGAGGAAGTGAGAGAGAGAGTAGAGGGGGTGTTAGGGAGGAGCAAGAGGCGAAAAGTGAGAGAGAGAGAGAGAGAGAGAGAGAGAGAGAGAGAGAGAGAGAGAGAGAGAGTAGAGTGAGCGTTAGGAAGGAGAAAGAGGGAAAAAGTGAGAGAGAGAGAGAGAGAGAGAGTTTATCAGTTGTCATTTATAAAATATATATATATATATATATATATATATATATATATGTGTGTGTGTATATATATATATATATATATATATATATATATATATATATATATATATATGTGTATGTATATATATATATATATATATATATATATATATATATATATATATATATATATATATATATTTTAATGACAACTGATAGACACACTAAATTTTTATAAGGAGGGTGAGAGAGAGAGAGATGCAGTATGGACTCCCAATATCAGTATGTCTTACATACCCTGACTCTATAACCTCGCAATGTTGACAAGCGAACGAGTCAAAGAAGACGAGAGAGAACTTTTTTCTTCTTCTTCTTCCTCTCCGAGTATCGCAGTCACTTTGGCATGGAAGTTAACGACGTTAGACTCTTTCAGTCGGAGGAACCGCCCCAGGCTGAGAATGGGGAGACCTCCAGCCGTAACAGTATTTGAAACCAATTTCTTATCCTTTCACAGACATTTCTCCCACGGAAATGGATTCTTTATTCACTTCCCAGACGTAGGTAGGAGATAAAATGGTGCCCTTTTTGAAAGGGTCGTCTTTGGAACTCAGACACGGAGATAAAAGTGGTCGACGTCAGAGTTTAACCAGTTTCTATTATATTTGTACCAATGGACGAGCGTAATTTCAGAGTTAAATCAACGTCCGTAGTTGCTTACGTAGCTGGTAAGGCAATAGCATGGACGATATCGTAGTCGATTAACAGTGAATCAAGACAATATCTATCATTTTTTAACGTATATTCACAGGACTAGGTTAAATATGACGAATTTACTGTCTTCAGCGCAAAAAGAATTCGCGTCTTTTGCGTTGTAGTTCCTATTCTCTAAAGAATTTTCTTTTCTCGATCAGCCATGAAATATTACAGAAATGATATGATGATTATTGTCTTTAAAGCACCTATTAAACAAAGGCCACGATTCCTTCTGGATAAAGATATACAGGTCAAGATTACGCTCTCGTCAAGACTTATTAAGTGTCAGGTAAAAAGAAGGCACGAAGAACAATCTAGATGTTGGCAGTAGCGAGATAGGAGTCACCAAATCTTTCAGTTCGAGATTTACTGAATTTTACACTACGTAGGAAATGATGGCCTGACGGGTGGAGGTATCACTAAGAGCGGGAACTGCTTGGAAAGAGAAGAGAGCCGCGGGAACACCTTTCGAATAGATAGTCGGCTGATGTTATGCAGCTAACAGTGACTTATATGAACTGATCAGATGAAAAGCCAACAATAGGTGTACAGAGGAAAGCACTAAAGTCTGCAGACAAAGAATTTGGATAAAATTGGCGGAAGAGACGGTTGCAAGAGAGCAGCGGGACTGGCATGGGAGAAGCATGAAGATATTAATCACTGAAAAGGATGAATATAGAAATCTGATGATAAACGTTTTTAATCCCATTAGTCATGGCTAAAATTAAAATCATACTTTAAAAAACGCTGCAGTTTTATCGAGAATACCTTTAAATTTACGAGTAGCGGGACCAACATTTCGAGCATGGCACCTGTAAATAACATCTGTTCAGATATATAAGTTATCCGCCTCTGGCTGTATGTGACTTACGAGTTGAATTTGGTACATCCTTATCAAAAACTTTTCTTCCTCAAAACATTTTGGCTTTTGGATGGCTTCCATTAAAGTAAGAGGCTCAAAGACAAGAATCATAATATTGTTTTATTCAGCACAGAGCCTCAGTTTGCAAGGATAGAGGTACAGGGAACAAAATTCTCATGATTATAAACGTTCTTAATAGGGCGGAGATGTGTAACTTATTATATTCTTATCTTTCCTCTCTGCTCAGTTGGGTATCTGGTTTTAATTAATCTCACACAAACGTAATGCAGATATTTTTTTTATTATTGATGAAATTGATTTCTACGGCACATACTTAAGAAAATGGCTAATGAATTCAGTCCAAAAAATTATGCAAGATATTCATCATATAGACGGCTGCTTTATCAGAGGGATTGGCAGAATGAATAGAATTCATATCCTGTACAAGGATAATCCCACAATCCAAAAGAATCGCCGGGTCTTATATCCAAAAATCCACATCCTGAATCCAATGCTCCTTCATTCACAGCCAAAAGATTTTCAGGCACAGGAGTTTTTGACGTCATCCATATTTTCCCGGTAAAGCCAACCCACGCTTGCGTCACTGGAAAGAAAAAAAATAAGGGAAGTTTGAACGCGAAAAAATGAAAATATATGCACCGGCTGGATAATTACACTGTCTGCAAAAATTCACCCAGAGGTTTTAATTCTGACAAGCGAAGCAGCAACGAATAACAAGCTTCAAAGTTACAAAAGCGAAACGCTTAAAATTTGTAAAAGACGAAAAAATTTACTGAAATGAAGTTCAACAACTAAACAAACCAAAGCACTTCAAGAGAAAACCAGTTGAAGCTAGTTACAAATGCAACAGTCAAATAGATATATGACCGAAACGAGACAGAATGAAGGAGAACTAGACGTGGAAGATATGTGAGAAATAAACGAGTGGTGGATAAATGATTTTCTGTGAAGATGCTGATGCATGATATGAACAGAAAACATACAACCATGACATTTTTCACGCGTAACGTTGCGTCGTCCAAATTCTCAGTTGTTAGCATTTACTTAACCATTGCTTATTCCATATTACTTCGTTTGCTAATTCACACCCAAAAATGCGAACATGAAAGCTATTCCAGGTATGACAGAAAAGGAGACGGGAGACAAGACAGGGGTAAAGAATGATAGACAGGAACACTGGGGTTGAACTATTCCAATTTCTGTAAAACACATTCTAAATAACACAAGGGAATCCTTCTGAGTATGCTTTGGTGTCAATATTCGCCCACCTGGCCTCACAGTATCAATGGTCACCTACGAGATCTTGATCCCAGCGTTAGAAGATGAAAATTGCACAGACTGTTGTCTTGTCTTTAAACAGGAACAGCCAACTCACACGGAAACAACTTGTTAAAGAGCTTTAGTTTTCCTCTGTATTTCGTAGATTCTAAATATTGAAAGGATAGTTTTTCTAATTCACTTAATCCGTTTCATAAGTTTATTTGATCAACTGTAGTCAAATTGCAAGTAAATAAGGGTGAAAAGGACTGTTAATTAAAAACGATTGATGAGAGAGAGAGAGAGAGAGAGAGAGAGAGAGAGAGAGAGAGAGAGAGAGAGAGAGTGAGTGGTATATAGACTGATTCTTTATCGCCTACTAACCTATTGCATAAAAAATACAAATGTGTCGCAGTACAAAAATTACATGATTTTCCACTGGAGTGCCTATGTAGTGTCTTGCTTTGTGATAAATCCCAAGGTTGCAATAAAATGTTAGTAAAAAACATATTACAAGAAGGAAATGAAATATCGGTCACTCTACGTGGAGAAAACTCCCACACATAACTGAATAAAAAGAAGCAGCAACTAACCAGGTCTCTTTCCAGGCCCGTATCCAGAGTTTTTTAATGGGGGGGGGGTCGTTTTTCCCAAAACTGGACCTTTTCTTCTATATATGTCATTGCATATATAGGTATATAGAAGATGAAATATTGAAAATGGAGCAGATTAGCCGTCTCGATGACGTAAATTCCACGTTTCGGCAGCCTTGCTGCAGTGTCGTCAAATTTCTCTGACCAGATTATCGTACCACAGCTTTAAAATTATCGTTTCTCAACTAAAATCTACAAATATGGTGGCCTATATCATATTCCTATTATCACTCTTGTATTTCCTACTATTAAAGAATGATGTTAATGTTTAATAACAAAATTTACGAAGGAAGATTTACCAAAAAAACAAAAGATTGTTATTTATTACTTTGCAAGTACAGTTCAGTGAAAAGGATAGTCACAGAAAATATGGACTTCCAGAAATTTTTGTGGAGATCGTTCGACCTGCCCCCCAGCCCCCCTCGGTACAGACCTGCTTTCGCCTTCATGCACAAAACACCCAGTTTCCCAAGAGGGCGAAATAGCGCAGCTACTCTTATCCGGACGCTGTCAGAGATTGTCATGTGACGCTTAATATCTCTCGTGGGAGATCAGTTACGATCCATCTTCCCGTTATAAAATATTCAAAACCCTCGTTTCACAAAGGAGGGACATGATGGCGGAGGGATGTGTATCTGAAATGAAGGTCTAGACTTATCTGTAGACTTTGATGTGTTGTGGGGGGGGGCGTTAAGAAATAATCTTTTCCTGGAAATTGTTCGATACTTGGGTGTCAGGTTATAAGAACTGCAAGTTAAGTTCAGAATGCCTTTAGAGATAGCATTCTTTAAATCATTCACCTTTATTTGCTTTAAAAGCAGGCTTTAATCTTAGTGAAAATGCAAGAAGCCTAACCGTGGATTTAGCGAACGACTTCAGCCTCTCCAGGGTGGAGGCAGTCTGAAGAGGAAGCATGACGCCCCGAAACTGTTTTTGCTTCTAAATATATTTGTGTTTTTTTTTTAAACTCCACTCCGTCTTTAGACACGCATCCCAGTTCGCAGTGAACATCCGCAATATGTGATCATGCTAAACCAAACGAGTATACAACAAGAATAAAGAATTTCGTGAAGACTTCAAAAGAATGACGTGAGACATACAGGAATCGGGGAGGAGAGAGACAGGTCACATCAAAAAAGCCTCCGCTCTGGGAGCAGCATCACAACAGAAGACGGACGAATCCTAAGAAGCTTTTTATTTATGCAGAGGCTATGAATGATACACAAAGGAAAAAGTATATAATACTCGTCTTCCTTTTAGTTTGCTTCTGATAATCTTAGGAATGACAGGCATGCTAAGCAACAATTCCATAGCACGTCGAAAATTTCAGTGTTTCATTATCTACTTCTTTTAATTGGTAAATACATCAACCAACAGTTACCTGAAGGTGCTTAATCACTAGTGGCTCCATTAAAACTTCACAAAAAGTATTAGCGGCTGCAAAAAATGCGTTGCAAAAGGATACAGAATGACATGCCAAAAAAAAAGATACATTTCTATATATGAAATTACAAGGCAAGTGAAAGTGTCATCAAAACTTGATAGAGAGTTGTGTTAGTAAATGTTATTTACTGTAGCAAGAAACTTCAACTGAAAACCATAAGATTATGTATATGGAAGAAAAGTAGCAAAATACCATTAAGAGAACTTTGCAGAGAATTGTGACATATATGGATAAGGGCTATAACTCTCTGTCATGATTTGTTTTAGATATAAGATGTACAAGAATAGATTGTGATTTTCTCTACACCCAATTATACGAATTCGAAGTACGGGGGACTCCTGATTACGTTTGAATCAACATTCATAAATATTAATACGATATGTAGTTTATTTCCCTCAAGGAAGTGTCAAGAAACTTGCAGGTTTTCTTACAACGAGAAAGTTATCAAGATAGTTTTGCAGAGACTTAGAAAAACCGAGAAGAATAATTATAATTATAACAAGACCATTTTGAATGGCCAGTTAAAGTGTTAGCAGTGAGCAATGCAGTCTTGATATACCAAACACTCTCTCTCTCTCTCTCTCTCTCTCTCTCTCTCTCTCTCTCTCTCTGTAAGTGTATGTGCGTGTGTGTGTGTGTTTGTTTCTCTCTCATTTGAGATTCATACCAAATAACCGAACCATTCTTGTAATCTGGGAAGTCCCAACTAGAACATTTACCGCCTTTCATCGTTTCGCTATGCAGTACCAACGATACAACGAGCGACACAACGAGACACACGGTGTTTACTTGCGGGTATGAAATACAGCTTCATACACGCAAACACACACACGTCCTTATGAGAGCCCTGACTGTACAATTTTAATCACCGTACGAGTATTCCTCAAGAAACTCCATCTATTTTCCTGCAAGACCAAAAACTGATTACCTTTTTACAGAAGTATCATTTTAATAAATCCTACCTACCACTGGACATGGCTTCTTTAAAGTGATCGCGAAGGGCCAACATGTCCTGCCTCTCGATGTCTTCCATGAGCCTCATTCCCTTCCTTTTGCAATAATCATTTGCAGACAACCAGTTCATGGGAGTAGAGTTCAGCGTGATGCAGCCGTGCTTCTCCGTGAGCAGTGATGGTTTTGAGCACGTCAGCCCTGAAAATTGGTTCGTCTTATTAATCAGTCCTAAATATTAGTTCATTTGATTAATAATAAACTGTTGAGAGAAGTTTACTTGTATATGTTGTTCTGGAATTACTACGTCATGGGTCAACGAAGTCGAGAATTAATTAGTTAATTAAGTATGAACATATAGTGACAGTAATAATGAAAATCTGATTATGAACGTTTCTCTTTACTAACTAACATGGAACTTGCAAAAGGAAAATTAATGTAAACATTACGATAATGAAAATTATAGTGATTAATGCCACTGATGATCGCCAAAGTGATGAGTATGATGATTGAAAGAGAAGACGTCGCGTTATTCATTATTTCACAAACATCGCCAACAAAAGACCAAAAAAAAAAAAAAGTAGAAATTGATCTAAGTTCTCTGAAATGAATGGGTTACCATTCACGCGAGTTTCAGAGTGAATATTTACTTGGTGACTGATGAGTGAATCACCCCAGGTAACAATATTCGGAGCATCCACTTATTAATAAAACAAAAGGTATTCATGGTTTCTGTTAACTACGATTCCAGTAAAAAACGAAATCTTAATGGTACTTTCATGCGTATATATATATATATATATATATATATATATATATATATATATATATATATATATATATATATATATATATATACACAGTATATGTGTGTGTGTGTGCGCACATATATAGTGACATAATTGGCATAATTTTTACATACACCTTTCCTTAACTGAGATCTCGGATTTTCAAGTCCCACTAAAATGATACTGAAAACTGAAAAGTAAGATAGTTAATATATATATATATATATATATATATATATATATATATATATATATATATATATATATATATATATATATATATATATATATATATATATGTGTGTGTGTGTGCCTGTGCGCATACAGCATATATAGTGGCATAATTGGCATCATTTTTAACATACACCTTTACGTAACTGAGATCTCAGATTTTTTCAAGTCCCACTAGAATGATACGGAAAAGTAAGATACTTATATAATATATATATATATATATATATATATATATATATATATATATATATATATATATATATATATATATATATATATATATATATATATATATATATATGTGTGTGTGTGTGTGTGTGTGTGTGTGTGAGTGTGTGTGTCTGTGCGCATACAGCATATATAGTGGCATAATTGGCATCATTTTTAACATACACCTTTCCTTAACTGAGATCTCGGATTTTTCAAGTCCCACTAAAAAATTATACTGAAAAGTAAGATACTTACCATTGCACGTGAATCCATTGCCAGAATAAGGGGGTCTGCAGTGGCACGAATATCCTCCTACGGTATTCTGACAAATAGCACGGCGATGGCACCTATCCGTACCTTCACGACACTCGTCAATATCTTTGTGAGGGGAAAAAACAAGTAAAAAATGCGCCGAAGAAAGTTTCCTGTACAGCCGCTACAGCTTATAATCGAGGCCACCGAAAATAGATCTATCTTTCGGTGGTCTCGGTATAATGCTGTATGAGCCGCGGCCCATGAGACTTTAACAACGGCCTGGTGGTGGCCTGGACTATATCGTTGCCAGGCGCACGATCATGGCTGACTTTAACCTTAAATAAAATAAAAAATACTGAGGCTAGAGAGCTAGAATTTGGTATGTTTGACGGTTGGAGGATGGAAGATCAACATACCAATTTGCAGCCCTCAAGCCTCAGTAGTTTTTAAAATCTGAGGGCAGACAGAAAAAGTGCTGACAATAAAAAGTGTGGACAGAATACAGTGCGGACGGACAGACAAAGCCGACACAATAATTTTCTTTCATAGAAAACTAAAAACCGAGTAAGAGTTTGTTTCCATTACGAGAACGTGAATACGGCCGGTAACCCAATATTCTGATTCTTCATAAGTCTCAGGAAAAATGAATAAATAGAACTTAAAAATTTAACATTTTCGGAATAATTCTTGTAACTGCAGACTCCTAGTTTCCTATAGATATTTAATCTAAAGGAGTAATCCTCACCAGTTGCGAATGGAATTGGTTTCCTAACATTTGAAACATTCAGAAAAACACACTGTTGGGAAATGAAATCTGGTCCAGGAGAATTAAACCGAACTTTGGATTAAAGAATAAAATTGAGAATAATTAATGTATTCATTGGTTATTGCATACTGGGGTTTACTTTTTAATATATATTTATTTTCTTTTTGCTCTTATGGGATTTATAAAGGGCGTCAGCATACAGTGACATGTTCATTAGATTGGTCGTTACCTTACCAGCGTCATGTTATACCGAAATATCACAGCTTTGTCATCGAAAATACTGGAGTGATTCAAAGTCAAATTCCAGAAAAATGGGAATAAGTAATTATCAATGAAATTCTGGTCACCTCGTGCGCTTTCAAATAGGTATACTACTGTAGTTCCTTTTGATTCTATGGCCTTAAAGTATGGCCTTTGAATGACAAACTTTGGAAACTAAATTATAAGGTAACTACCATTATGTCTTATCGAAATGGAGATGATATCACGTACACGTAGAAGGATATGCAGAATCTAAACCTAGAAAATCTCTATATCTTTTATAATAACAGAGGAGATGGTTTTGGTGGCGACAACTCATCAACAATGAGTCAGTTTTCCACAAAAGTCACTCATTTCAGGTAGATCACCTAATGAAGGTATCAGGCCAATTTCATCAAGATATGTTCCCCCGTTTTTGGGCTTTCCTAGTGACACACACACACACACACACACACGCACACACACACAGGCACCCAAGCAGAAACCCAATCAAACCTCATCGGGGGAATTTGTACCCAGTCTACAACTTACAACGACTGATACTAATTACTATCAGTTGTGAAAAGTTTCTTGAAATTAATAACATAATTATCATCAGTTATGATAACTACTGTAATGATGATATATATACCATTATCATCAGTTATGATGATTACCTAGTAATTAATAAATATCTGTTAAAACTGTTCTGATTTTTGTTTGAGATAGTAAATAAGACTATTCACTGTTGATAACCAGTGAAATGAGTGCTACTGTAAAAGAAAAAAATATTTGAAACGGGAATAGACCACTTAATAGGGAAGATCGTAGGAAGTGAGGCGGCTGAATGAGAGGCTCTCAAGGAAGAGATCTTTCCTAAGATAGTGACCCCCAGGGGTTTTCGTGGGTCGTTATCTTGGGCTAATATTTTTAGGGGTCATTATCTTCACGATATTTGCGGTCTTTTGTCTATGTTTTTACGGCAATCCCCAACGGGCTTGTACTAAACACGCCGCAAAGGTTGATACATACCGGGTTAAAAATTTTTACCCTTGGGGGTCACTAACCAGGAAAGATCCAAAGAAGGAAACAGAAGTCTACCAGAGGCCATAAATGGGATAGATCCACGAGATGTTTTTTTCGTAAATGGAGTCCCCTTCTTTATTTTGTTCAGGCTCGAGCAGCAAATAATTGCTTCTCAAAAGGAAACTAATTCTTTTACCAGAAAATTCACGCATGAGAGAGAGAGAGAGTCTAAACAGAAACTGGTTTACCAGGAAAGAGAATTGAGAGAAATACTGTCAACTGAATGGAGTGAAAAGAAAAACTAGTGAAAGAAATTCCAGGAAAGCAAATGCCGAATACGTACAAGTGTTCAAAAGACTCGAGTTGATAACATTGCATCTCGAGAGAAATTTATTGGGAAATGAGGGCAGAATAACTGGGTGAAAAATGGATAAAAAAAAAACTGAGGTTTATTCAGACGAAATCTGAACGAAATACATTTGATAATCGTTATAAATGTATTCATAAATATGAGAAAACTGCAATCTATAAAGGAAGAGTGTTTTTATAATACAAAGAAGGTTCTGAGAACTTGGATGAAAAACTGTACAACCTTGCGCTCAATTTGTGTTACAAAAAAGTGTATGAAACACACGCACACATATTATATATATATATATATATATATATATATATATATATATATATATATATATATATATATATATATATATATATATATATATTTCCTAATTTTTTTGTCAATGTGTATATACCATAGTTTTCTTACAATAGGAATAGATTAATTCGGTTGGAGCATTAGGTTACAAACTTTTTTTAGTCACGTCCTTTAGAGCTTCTTTTGCATTACAAAAATGTGGGATATATATACATATATATAAAATATAGACATTAAGATATATATACACACACACACACATTATATATTTTATATATATATATATATATATATATATATATATATATATATATATATATATATATATATGAATCTTACCTTGACAGCTGTCTCCCACTTTACTGAAACCCTCCGAACAAGTGCACTCGTAACTTCCGATAGTATTGACGCAAGTCTCATTCCCTTTACATAAGCCATTGAGGTGGGTCTGGCATTCGTCAATATCTGCAAAAGAACCACGAATGAATAAAAACACATGAACAAGTGGTTTAACAAATACCTATATTCATAGTAGTTGGGGGAATATTAAGAAACTGTTTTTGTTACTAAGGGCAGAAAAAAGGCTTAATTAGATGGCAATATTAAACAAGTAAAAAAATGCGCCGAATTCTCTTCGGCTCGATCGAGTTTTCTGTTAACCGTATAATCAAGGCCACCGAAAATAGATCTATCTTTTGCTGGAAAAGCCGCGTCCCATGAAACTTTAACCACGGCCCGGTGGTGGCTTGGCCTATATCGTTGCCAGACTCACAATTATGGCTAACTTTAACCTTAAATAAAATGAAAACTACTGTGGCTGGAGGGCTGAAATTTGGTATTTTTGATGATTGGAGGATGGATGATCAACATACCAATTTGCAACCCTCTAGCCTCAGTAGTTTTCACGATCTGAGGGCGGACAGAAAAAGCGCTGACAGAAAAAAGTGCTGACAGAAAAAGTGCTGACAGAAAAAAGTGCGGATGGACAGACAAAGCCGGCACAATAGTTTTCTTTTCAGAAAACTCAAAATATGGGCATGAAAACAGGATATATTTTATGCTTTCAAGGGAAATAGGCTTAATAAAGAGCTCTAGGTATAGTAAAAGAAATTACACAGATCGAAACCCAGTTATTTAAATATTTTGTTACTGTAAAAATTTACATTGTTAAAATATAGTTAAAATCTAATAGAGGTTTTAAATTAGAAAGAAAAGTATTTCCTGCGTTAAGAGGAAAAAGAATTAACTGAATATTAAAAAGGTTGCTGAATTAACCATTTTTCCAAGCGACTAATTTTCAATAGGGTTTCAGTAATGCAAAGTATATTTAATGCATTGTTCACTAGAAAATGAGAAAATCCCCATGTTCAATACGTATATACAGTGTATGTATATATATATATATATATATATATATATATATATATATATATATATATATATATATATATATATATATATATATATGTATATATATATATATGTAGATATATACATATATATACATTAAGTGCATTAAGTGTGCGTTTTTGTGTGCGCATGTGTGTGTGTATTATAGTCAAGCAGTATCCCTTGAAACGAAATTTTAACAATCACTCCCTTCTTGGGAATTTAAAGCGCCGACCAGTGAAACAGCCAGCCAACACACACACATACATACATATATATATATATATATATATATATATATATATATATATATATATATATATATATATATATATATATATATATATATATATATATATATATATATATATATATATATATATATATATATATAGATATATAGATATATATATATATATATATATTATATATATATATATATATATATGTATATATATATATCTGTAAGTTCGTGTGCTTGCTCATATGTGGATCGGAGTTAGCTGACGATTGCTGTGGAAATTCAGCATTGCAATTCCGAAGTTCACGAGCACCTGTCTGTGTAATAGCAATAGCCTGATTTCCAGGCATCAGGCGAAACTGCTTGAAACTCGTCTCTCCCCCCCCCCCACCCCCCTGGGAAACTTTTGTCTTTGATATCTGAGTGACCTTTGGTCCCTGTTACCATGGAGGGAAAGACTAAGCAGAAGGCATTGGTAGCCAGGGTTCTTACACTGATCTACAAACAACTTACTGATTTTGATTCAAGAGACGAGACCATTGATAATTGGTTATTGTCTTTCCCACCGGTTATTGGATGTGTTATATTTTAGGTTAGTTGTTTGTTATGGTAATATGTGGGAGAGAAAAGGAACAAAATGTTGTTTCGGGTCTAAAAATTGCTTAGAGAATGCTCACCTGTTCAGTCAATTAAATTTATCCATTCCCTTCAATAGATTTACTTGACCATACTTAGGGTGCGTCTACACTACAGTACAGGTTGTCATAAACAGACGTCGGCAAGTCATCGCACACACACCACAAACAGATTGAATACAAGTTAACGATTTATTAGTAGTTGTGACCAGTGCTTCAAATATCCAGCATTTGCCAAAGGCACGTTCTCCACTTAAGTTGTTGACTTGTTTTCAACCTGTTTGTGATGTGTACGTGATGATTGTTTGTGCCATGTTTAACTGCAGTGTGGACACTACCTTACAGTAACCATCCATGATGCAGATTTGAAAGGCAAAGTACGCACCAGATTTCGAGACAAAGGAAGGCTTAGTTTTGATTCACCATTTAACCATGCAAAACAACATTTGGTGCTGAAATGCTGACTTACCAACGCAAGTGAAACCATCGCCAGAGTATCCGGGGAGACATGTACAAGTGTAGTCAATGGGGAGATTATAACACATGGCCTTTTCGCTGCAGTTGTGTGTTCCATCTTCACATTCATCTGCCAAAATAATTCTCTTAGTGTTAATATTTCTTAGAAAAATTAGGCCCGAATAAACTTCTAGT
>NC_089783.1:16399281-16446781 GCF_040412425.1 Macrobrachium rosenbergii | reverse complement strand
GTAAGTTACGCCGAGCGTGTTCTATTTGAGCGTTCTGTAGGCCCTTGAGAGCGTGAACAGATGACGCCGGTGGGTTTTCCATTGCTCTGAGTCATCGAATGCGAAAAAGGCGGTGATTTCGGGGATTTCTCTATAGGCTGTGGTGAACTGGGATTCCGCTGGGCACTATCAAGTGATCTGTGATGTCAGGGCTAAATTTTAGGGTCAGTTTTTTCTTAGCGTCCCTGTTTGTATAGAGTCCGGTTTCTTTTCATGAGGCAAATTTCTTCTTAGCATTCCATTCTCATTTTCTTCATTCTCTTATTTCTTCCTCTGTTTATAATTCCATTCTTCGCAAGTTCCAATTTTCTCTCCTGTTACTTCTGATATTGTTATCTCTACTGTACTGAATTTTTATAATAAGTAATATTTCAGTTACATCAGCTGTTGCTTAAGGAATGTCCATTTTATGATATATTAGATATGTATTTAAAGACCATACATCTCTCGCAATAAAGTCTTGAATAAAGCATCAAAGGATTTTCCTTTTTATAGCCTTACTTTTGGAATATCCTTTAATTTACTTCCTTACGAATAGGTGGGGAAATCCGAAGAACAAGAAAGAGTAAATATGAAGGCAGAAGAATGGCCTCATATCGTAGGAAGCGTCAGATTAGCCTCTTCAAAGAGAGATGATTACAAGAATCATGAAAAATATACTGGTCATGCACCACAGACACCGCAATGAATATTGAACTTCGTCTTAATATGCAAGTCTTGCATATTAAGACGAACTTCAATATTCATTGAGGTCTCTGTGGTGTATGACCATATTTTTCATTTATGGCTTTGGTAAAGTATGTTAAAAAATGATAATTTTTTATTATTTTCTTTCTTTCTTCTTCACTAAAAAATGTGGAGCTCTAACCCTGCTTCTGATTTCTTTATCCTTTCCTTGCTCCCTACGAGATTATACCAAAATCTTTTCCGTATTCGTCTGATTTAGCCTTCCTGCCTGATCTAGAAAATAACATCTAATAACTCCATTCTGATGTAACATCACCTTGTTCTTGTGAAAAGGCCACCCTCCTTAGCTTTCATAATGGACAAATCTTCTTTTAAGAATTCCAGTGCGAAAGTCCTCCCGTTTTGGCCATCGCCAGTCGTATGGCTTGCCTCATATTCATAGCTCGTTTGGACTATGTGGTCTTTGCAAGTTGCAAGACTGGCTGTAATATATTCCGTAAGATGTGACGTGATTTGTCGCCATTTTCACGTAATTGTGTGCTCCTGTCATTTCAGTTCTTGGGTGGATTTATTAGTTCAGTACCTACCGATGAGAAATGACCACTGTAGTCACTGAAAATACTTTATTCAACTGATTTAACTTGTGTTATTTCAAAAACAATAGAAACTTTGCCGTACACTGACCTTATCCAACCCCGTAAGGAAAATTTCTATTGTATTTTAGTGTTTCTTTAATTGCCTCCCATCTTGACCAGACTGAATTTAAGGTAATTTGTCTGATTAGCCTATTTCCTTGCCTCTCCACTAGAAGCCTTTTATCTATTTTAGGACCTCTGTTCTAAGGGAGGTAGCCCTGTCACTTTCTTTGGACTGAAGAAGTCTCTCCTCTCGAGCAGTCCTGTAACACGTGCCAAGCTACCTCCTCTCATACTGTAATAATGTGAAAATTAACTATTCATTGTTTGCTCATGTGAATGTCAATAATTATTCCTTTCCCATATCTGTCCAGCTTTTACCTTTTTTGCTAGCTTCTACTTTCCCTCAAACTAATAATCCGCTACATTTCAAATTCCCCCAGTTTTTTTCTGAGCATTAGCTCTAGGCTAGATATGGGCATAAGGCTCTTGTAATAGGTTTTGAATTAAAAGTATATATATATATATATACATTATATATATATACATATATATATATATATATATATATATATATATATATATTTATATATATAAATATATATATAATACATATATACAATATATATACAAATATATATATATATATATATATATATATATATATATATATATATATATATATATATATATATATATATATATATATATTAATTCAAAACCTATTACAAGAATATATATATATATATATATATGTGTGTGTATATATGTATGTATATATATATATATATATATATATATATGTGTGTGTGTATATATGTATGTATATATATATATATATATATATATATATATATATACTGTATGTATACTGTATATATATATATATATATATATATATATATATATATATATATATATATATATATATATATATATATATATATATATATATATATATACTGTGTACAATGAAGCAAGAAAGTGCCCATATAAATGAAGGAAATTGAGAACAGAAGAATTATAGTCTGGGCAACGTTTCACCCCGTTTTAAAACAATAGCCAGTAATTAGAAAAGGGTGGAGACAATTCCCGCAATATAACACCTTCGGTCCTCCCCTTTGCTTCAATTATTGGAGCAGTTTTCTTATATATATACTGTATATATATATATATATATATATATATATATATATATATATATATATATATATATATATATATGAGAAACTGCTCTTATAATTGAAGCAGAGGGGATTGTCTTCACCCTTTTCTAAATGACTGGCTATTGTTTTCAAACGGGGTGAAACGTTGCCCAGACTATAATTCTTCTGTTCTCAATTCCCTTCATTTATATGTGCATTTTCCTGCTTCATTGTACACGATTCTACAGTATTTTTTAGAGATATATATATATATATATATATATATATATATATACATATATATATATATATATATATATATATATATATATATATATATATATATATATATTCATAGATGAACCAGGCTACGCCTAGGGTATCATGCGTTCTCCACTGGCGAGGGGACTAGGTTTTAACGGCCCGTAAAGATATAGTGAACTGGAGACATTTTATTAAAAAGCATTTTTGCGTCTGTCGGTTTGAGCAGTGATTTACATTTCTTGTATTCGGTCGACCTTGGTGGACTATTGGTTGTACAGAATGGGTAGTAACCTTATTTCAAAGTACTACCTAAGAGTCAGAAGGTCACTATCTGGAAAAACCCTTTTAAGGGAATATATATATATGTGTGTGTGTGTATGTTTGTGTGCGTGTAAGTGTGTGTGTATATGTATATATATATATATATATATATATATATATATATATATATATATATATATATATATATATATATATATATATATATATATAAAGCATCACCAATCATTCCGATATGAACATTAAATAACCGCATTAGAATTGTAACAGCAAATGAATACATCGTAAAATTTCACTCAGTTATATTTGATTTTCGCGTCGAGTCAAAGTTTGATTGAATGGTGGCGTTTTAGAGAGCTGTTTGAAATAAAGGATGTTACCTAAATCGTTCATCAGAAATGGAAAAGCGAAGGAACGAGTTTTGTTGACGACTTTTATCACGGTTCGCTTTGATGGAAGCTACATAGGTCTGGCGTAGATGCGCGTTTCGAAAATACTGTAGAGTTGATTGATTCGTAGAATATAGAGCGCAGTTTGGAGGGAGGTATATGGACCCGTTATTTGCAGCTCATGTAGATTTTATTTTTAATCGGGCAGTTATCTAGTATCCGAAAACAGATGAACAATACATTAATTAAAGTAGTTTAGCGAAAGCAATAATAACTTATTTGTCTTTGATAAAATGTAATAACTAGGTCTATGTACATAAATTAACCAGTTGCAAGCAATTAACAGAAATGAACCGGGAATTATAAACAGGAAGACCTCTCACTGGGGTCATTGTATATATCTTTAGTTTACAAAATATTTGGATATGTAACAAATGGTCGAAAAGAAGTTGAGAAAAAATGTTTTATTTATACGTTCGCAATCGAAAAATCCTACATCACAGAAGAACTTGTATTTATGATGATACTCATTTCCAATTACGAAAGAATTTTGAACAACTGCATCACTTACGGAAATGTAATTGCCTAGAGATAAAACAGTCGCAACTTCGTAAGTATCGTAAGACCGTATCTTTTAATCCCTGACCGGGAATTTGGTCTCCGTATTTGTTTTCAGTGATGCAGTGCTCAGGAGAAGGAATATTTTTTTTATACATAGTTTACATTTCCTTTGTTTTCCGGATACATTTAGAAACGATACAATAAAAAAAAGATATTATAACAATAAACTTAGGTCAGTTGATGTATCAGTGATTTTCAGAATGTCGAAGGCAAGTGGAAGTGAAAGATTATCTAGAATGTACAATTACATTTCCGTATGTGATGAAGGAGCTAAAAATTCTTTTGTAATTAGAAATTTCAAGTTCCTCTTTGATGTAGTGCTTTTGAATTATAAATGTAAAAATAACATATTTTCTCAAGATTTCTTTTCGACTGACTGTAACAAATTCAGATATTTTGTAAGCTAAAGATATACGCAACAATCGTATATCATTTCCGGTTCACTTCTGTTAATTACTCGCAACTGCTTAATTTATGTACATAGAGCTAGTTATTACATCTTACCAAACATAACTTATTTCATATCGATCATTTATTCGTACTCATGGAAAGCTGTCTAAGAAAATATGCGCTTTATCGCATTTACAAGTGAATTACAAGAGTAGAAGTTAGAAATCTAGCTTCTGGATAAAAAATTAAAAACATATATATATACTTACATCCGTACACACACACACACACACATATAGGCTCTGTATATATATATATATATACATGTGTATATACATATACATATATATATATACATATATATATATATATATATATATATATATATATATATATATATATATATATATATATATATATATATATAGCCTACATGTGTGTGTGTTTATTTCTATTGGAAATTATAATAGAGAGAGAGAGAGAGAGAGAGAGAGAGAGAGAGAGAGAGAGAGAGAGAGAGAGAGAAAACACTCACTATAAGGAGGATCATTCATACGACAGCGCACAAAGTTTACAAGTGATGACAATTGTAACCGCAGCAACGTGAAGGAAAAACCATTAACGCCAGTTAATGGTATTTCCTTCCCTTCTTTTAAGCGTCCTTAATCGAGTCCGGCTTGGGTTTTCCCGTAAAAAGTCAAAGGACAATGGATCCTCCTGTTTTATCTTTGATGATAATGTATATCTCAGATTTCCTACGTTTAAGCCTTACATGCTGCGTAGTTTAATATTTATTGTACTAGTTTGAAACCCCACTTGGTGGGAACTCTTCGCTGCTATATACACCACACACACGCACACGCACACACACAATATATATATATATATATATATATATATATATATATATATATATGTATATATATGTTTATAATACTTATATATTTGTGTGTTTGTATTACTTTTTACTTTTTACCTTGCATTCAATCCACATATAATATCATAAAGGAGACGAAACTCCACAATATTATCACCATTTCAGATTAAATTCTCATAGATGGTTCCTCCCCTTCCAGACCTTGCGGAAGCGTTAGCTTCATTCATATCTTTATTTTACTACACATCTTATCCTGTCATCATCCATATACTGTATATATATATATATATATATATATATATATATATATATATATATATATATATATATATATATATATATGTATATATGTTTGTATATATATATATATATATATATATATATATATATATATATATATATATATATATATATATATATATATATGTATGTATTTATATATATATTGCACACGCTTACATCAATCAACCATTTTCATTCATCCACCATCCATATAACGTTATCAGAAAGCATGATAAATAACGGAAATAGAGAAACAGATACAATTAGACTATTGTGACCGAGGCTAATGGATGGGTACATGGTGAGCTAATTACATACGTACACAGTTGAGCCAGACGCATAGACTGGTGTATAAAGTGCATGTATATGACTGCTTCATATATAAATAAACTGGAGGATAGATTGCACGTTAACTCGTCTCTGAGAATCAATGTATGTGCCTCATAGACTAAAATGAAGCTTCGTCAACGTGGCATTCATGACTGTAAGAAAAAAAGAAGAAGAAGTAGAAGAAGGAGAAGAAGAAGAAAAAGCAGAAGAGAGAAGAAGAAGAAGAAGAAGAAGAGAGAAGAAGAAGAAGAACCCTGGAGTATGGCACATCTCCAGCCGGGAGCGGGTAACGAGTGCAGTGAAATTTTACACTTCCTCTTGCCTGCGTCTGTCACTTGTTTTAACAAAGCAACTCTTCTGACCCTGGGGATAATGGATGGTATTCTGCGCAGTCTGATCTTTAGGTTTCCCTTTCATTTCTTTACTTATCATTTATAGCCTTCAACGAAATCCCTATGTTTTGAGAGTTTCGAGCAATAACACATTTCAGTTATTAAAAAGTTTTTAAATCTCTGTCTGACATATGATACAGTAACATTTAGAAAGTCACATTGGGCTGTATTACAAAGATTACCAAAAAAAAAGCAAAATAAATATATAAATAAGATCAGGGTGAATTATTTCTCTCAATTTGTCTAGCTTAAAAAAAGCAAACTTTAGGGATACAGGTAACTGTATCAGTGAGTTATACAAAACACTCTTTTAGTTAACAGGAATAATAACCATTATGAGAGAGAGAGAGAGAGAGAGAGAGAGAGAGAGAGAGAGAGAGAGAGAGAGAGAGAGACGAACAGTTGGCCATTGTCAAGCTGTGAAATTCGTGATTCATATGAACTTCCATCTTTAAAATGGCAACCCTACCACTTTTTCCCCATCCCCCTATCAATTCATTGTTTTCACTAAGCTGAGGTTTAATAGTGACAACTAAATTGTCGGCTCTCCTATATCCAGTATGAGTCTGAAGTCCTATTTTAACCTTCATATTTTCAAAGCAAGAGAGTGGCAAGTTGGAAAATCCCTTTATTTTCTTATTTCACCAAATGCAGTTTATTGTTTACCGTAAAAAAATAATAGTGCCCCATTGTCTACAGGCCAAAATAATCCCGTGATTATAAACAGTCGTCAGGCTGACACTCCCAACGCAGAGATAAGAAACCTTCTGGAATCTTCTCAAGAAAATCTCACAACATACAATTTTTATGCGATGCCTGAGAATATAGGGACTTTCACCGGAGCAAATGTTCCTTCGTCTCTGTAATTTCCGTGGAATTTTCGTTCATGGAAAGTTTCCTTGCTACCCTACGCTGAGAAATATATTTGAACTTTGTTACCAACAACATTTTCCTTCCTGTTAGCTCTTGCTTGCTGCAGGCAAGGTCTTTTAAATATACTCGGAGATTATATTTAAAAGACCTTGGCTGCAGGGAGGAACATCACGTGCACGTGGGAGAGTTGGTCAGTGTTTACATAATCTGTGACGATCTTAAAAGATATTTTTACTTTATAGTTTCTGTTCTGGAATATTTTAAGAATGCAAAAATTCTGTTCTGGAAAGCAAGTGTAGCCATCTGTCTCATGAAGACATGCAATATTTGTCGATGGACATGTTAGATAATAACTCCATTCATCAATCAGTCTTTTACATAACGCGTGGCTTGATGATCAATACATTTTTATAATTAATGATTTGTACATTTGAAATCTTTCGGTTAGAAAAGAAGTAGACAGACAAAAAACTGATAAACGCATAAGAAGACAAATCTTCCTACATCTAAAAAGCCGTCAGATTAGGAACATAACCGGCCATAAATCAAAGTTAGATTAGTAACCAGTGAAAGGAACACATCAACAATCGTCCAGATTCTCCTTTTCACTCCGTTGTTCGTTATTACACATATTTACAAATATTTGGCCGGCTCTGTTCTGGAAAGCGCAGCATTTTTCCCCATCTCTTTCCCTGGTTCTGGTCTTAGTCTTGGCTTTACCATTCACTTGGAAACGGAGATCTTGAGCTTTTAAGCAAACACCGCTCGGGTTCTCAAACGTCTTCATACCCCCATCTTAAGCCCCGGGCACCGACCATCTCCTGGGATCTACCAACACCCGCGGCACCAGCCTTCCAGTAGTCCGGCTCTCAGACGGTCTTTGGATGTTCGAGTGCGGGTTTACTGAGGAAACAGGAAACGTTAATAACAGCTGTGACCGCAATGTAAAAGGAGAGATGCAGATTGAGGAGGGCGGGACGGATGTATTTGCTTCTTGGAATTGATCGCTTCTTGGTACAGGAATGGCGTTTGATGGAGATTACGGAAGAAAGAGGTTTTGCATATATATATATATATATATATATATATATATATATATATATATATATATATATAGATATATATATATATATATATATATATATATATATATATATATATATATATATATATATATATGGGTGTGTGTGTGTGTGTGTAATTGTAATAGCCACAGTGCCCGCTTAAGATCTAGAATTTTTCGCACTTTTTGGATACGCCTATCACTGCAAAGTCTTAGATCCATATGCAAGCAATATGAAGTAATTTCTGATGTCCAGCAGCAGGATTCGAACCCTCATCCCATCCATCAGCGCGAGGACTGCAATGTGACCTCACCATGATGCTTGGGCATCAGAATTTACTCCATATTTCTTGCATAAGGATCTAAGGCTTTGTAGTGACAAGTGTATTCAAAATTGTGCGAAGAATTCGAGATCTTAAGCTACAAATACCGTTTAATATCCAATTCGCCCAACTTTGGAAATAATAGCGACGGGGAGTTATAACTGATTAGTGTTTTGCACTTATCAATCATAATTCCCCTTCGCTATTATTTCTGAGGTAGAGTGGTTTGGATATTAAACGACATTTTAGCTTAGTTTTTGTGTGTATAAAATGTTACGATGATGTGATAAAAATCATATATATATATATATATATTATATATATATGTATATATATAATATATATATATATATAGTATATATATCAAATATAAGGAGCCCACAAAAACGCCAAATTGTAGGAAATAAAGGCTACATTTCAGAGACCAACAGTGTCTCTCATCAGGCAAATAGTGAAAGAGGAAGAGTTACAGAAAAGCAGTATTTATACCAGAAGGTCCACAGGTCAGCCGTTACGTCACTGCAGTTGACAATTTCTCTTTAATCTTCTTAATCGCTGGTTGGAGGAAGATTTTACCTATATATCTGAATCCCAGGCGCCTCTTGAAAAGTTCATCGTATTTCTTTGTTTAATCAAAGCTGGTTCCACCATCTGGCTTTTGAACCGACAATTGCTGCTATAAATTATACAAGACAAATTCCAGTTTATTCTGTGGTTATGGTTATTTATGCGGTTAGAAATAGCTGAGCTCTGTTGTCCGTACCTAACTGAACGTTTATGCTGTATTAATATCTGAGTGAGTGATTTGCCTGTAAAGCCGATATAAGATTGGTCACAATCGAGGCAAGGGATTTCGTAAGCTCCTGTGTCTTTTGGGATTGACTTTTGTTGGACGTTAATCAGGGATTTGGCTAAGGTATTTGGGTAGGTAAAAGCAAAAGGGTTAGTTTTCAAGTGTCTGTGTCAACGTCTTAATCTGTCCAAGTGTGGGATTTTTATTTTATTGTTGCGCGTCTCTCTAGTCTTGTTTTGAGGGGGATGATAGAAAATTTTGTTGGCTCTGCGGATCGCTTTCTCAATTATATGGTCAGGGTACTTTAAAGATGACAGCTGCGTATGGATTAGTTCAATTTCCTTTTCCAGGAAATCAGGGGAGCAAATTCTTAAGGCTCTCAGGAATAAATTGCTGGCTACACCAGTCTTCATAGAGATGTCATGGTAGCTATAAAAATGTATGTATGAAAATAAAAGTTGAACATATCAAGATTTTCTACTTTTATTATCAAGTCATCTCCAGGGCATTAAATAGTTTTAAGCATACAACTTAAAATAGAAAGCCACGTTGGGTCACAGATAATAAAAACGAGCTAACAGGCTACTTCAGTAGGCTATACGCAAAACACTCTTTAAAGCAAAACATTTGAAATATATAGGTACTAAAGCCACAATACAAAATTATTCATTTGTAAAATATCTAACTGCTTGTTTTATTTTTGGCGCTGTAAGACTAAAACTTTTCGGTAATTCGGGCATTTTAAAAAGAGTTTTTTCTTTCTAAAAGAATTAATGAAGTATCCTTCAACTAATAATCTGTCGCGAACTGATGAACTTTTAAAAACTACTCTTGCTGAATTCCAGTCGATATCGTGGTCAAAATCTCTTACGTGACAAATTTGGCAGTTGGACTATTTGCAAAGAGCAGGTTGCATTGATGCTGCTTCACTCTTTCGTGTACTTCCTTACCAAATAGTCGAATGCGAGGTTTGTTATATTTTGAACTGTTAATTTTGTATACCCCTCCTTTTGGCATTACTGGCTTTTTACAAAACGAATTCCTTATGGACGAACTATCACTAAAAGCACAATTAATTTTCATACATTGTAGGCGATTTACGATCGAAAAAATTCATAGCGGTATAATAAAACTAAAATATTTCCTTGTCAAAAGTGCGTGACCTGTCACTACTATAAAATGCTATTTTAGCTCCTTAGAGGCAACTATCAAAAGGCTTTAATGGATGGTGTAATTTTTCTTCCATTTCATAAAGCTTTTTTAATTTCATCTTCTCAAATCTTTTTATTACTAAAAATTTAAAAGTAAACAATACGTTAGAGATTTTACAAATTGATAATTTTGTATTGTATTTTATTGTATTGTCATTGCATATTTCCGCTAAGTAATTTTTTCTTTGAAGAATGTTTTAAACATACTTAAGTAGCCTGTTAACTCGTTTTTATTATTTGTGACCCCATATTGCGTTCTTTTATAAGTTGTATTCTAAAAATTGACTTACAATACAAACTGAGAATATTGGTATCACCTTTCATGTTAATATTAGGATCTTTCAAATTCTTCGTCTACGGGATGAATGTGATATATATATATATATACATATATATATATATACATATATATATATATATATATATATATACATATATATATGTATATATAGTCTTCAGTAATATTAAAATCCTCGAAATGAACGTAATTAGATATTTCACTTTCAGACACATATCAGCACTAAGTAAGTATATATATATATATATATATATATATATATATATATATATATATATATATATATATATATATATATATATATATATATATATATATATATATATAAATATATATATATATATATATATATATATATATATATATATATATATATATATATATATATATATATATATATAAACTATATATGAGTACTTAACTCCTCATGACAATTCCCGAAAAATTAAGTTTGTTGGGTTTTTGTTTTCCCATCAAAACACTATCACAATTACCAAGGCGTCTCCTCAATAAAACCTAGTTTTTTTTCTGTCGTGTGGAAGTGGGCACCTTACGATAACTAGTCTTCAGTAATATTAAAATCCTGGAAATGAACGTAATTAAATATTTCACTTTCAGACACATAATTATTCCAAATAATCAGCACTAAGTAAGTCACATTTCATGATTAACATAAAGTTATACTCTCGGCTATGTTTAAGTTTTTATATTGTTTGAAAATAGTGCATCACTGTATAGACCCAAAACATCAATCTTCGTGAGAAAACTTATTTTCAATTACTTAAAATTTCCCTCCGGTTCCATTTGACTCCCACCACAAACTATATTTTAACAGCTTTCAATAACTCATCAGAGCCAAGGTCTGAGAGTGACGAATTACTTGAAAACTCAGGATCTCAGGATTTTGCTTTTCGTCCCTGGAACTTCGAACCCTTCAGTATTTTAATTTATTTCGTGCCCATTCATAGCCTCAATCATTTCAAGTTTTTCTTTAAGCCTAAAAGTATGAGAGCTGAAATGTACAGTATATATATAATATATATGTGTGTGTATGTATATATATATATATATATATATATATATATATATATATATATATATATATATATATATATACATATATATATATATATATATATATATATATATATATATATATATATATTTATATATTTATATATGTATTTATAAATGTCCATGTGTACATGTGTGTGTGTGTGTGAGAGAGGGAGAGAGAGAGAGAAAGCGTGCGTGCGTGTGTTAGTCTGAAATTTCAGTTTCTCAAATTAAGCCTTAGCATTTAAATTGAAAGGAGCCTACGGAACAGAACTTTCTTTTGATAGAAACTTTTAACGAACGATCCGTTTAATGATTCCTCTGCCAACTCTCTTTTCGGGACAGAAAACTTGTTATAGTTAACGAATTCCACCGTGAACATCCTAAACCCTTAAAAAGTTTTCCAAAATATTTTTATCCTCTGAATGGGCCTGATTCGGAACTCCCCTGTCTTAATTGTTATGATTTTGTTGGTCGTAAATTCTCGTTTTATGGACTTGTTTGGTATCTTTTTTATTTGGGGGATGGTTGAGCAGAATGTTACAGGTATTTGAATATTTCAGGAATCAGAAAATATCGGAGCGTAAGTTGTACATTGGTACATAGTGTGAACAGATGGTTGGTGGAGTAAGCATCGGTAGGTGTGTTGGACTGTTTTGGGAAACGGTATGATCGGTCTCCTCGCAGATATCTCTAGATAACATATTTGGAGTAACCTGGAATATACATATTATCAGTGTATACTAGGATGTTTAGGCAATTTTAGGATTATTTATCATGAACATGTCACCGAAAATATCAGGGTTTTCGTAGATGAGATTAAGAGTATTTACCTATTGTATATATATATATATATATATATATTCCTTCATGTCGTAAGGTAGTCTTGTGAACAGTTATCTAGAATAAATCTCTATATTATACTATGCGTTTTCAAGAGTAATATCAAGAATAGTTACGAGAGTTATTCCCTTGCTGTTATCCATCATTCTGTCTTTTTACCCTCTTATTCAATAATGATAAACTCCATTTAGTCCCATTTATACTAAACTGCAAAGTGCTAACTACACACCGATTAAAAAAAAAAAAAAAGGATACACGACGCCGGAGGAAACATCTAATGATTTAATAAAATTCTGCCCCACAGCCAAGCACAAGTTCTTATTCACAAGCGAGGAAAAAATCTCCAAGCTCTTTCGGAGATATCTCTCAGCATGTGGAGTTGGGAAAAAAATCAGAGTAAAAGAAAGGGAGAACTTCGGGTTCAGCAACTTTGGCTGATATTTGTCACCGAAAGTAACACTGATGGGATAAGTTTGGTTTCGCCTCTGATAAATTATTTTCTTCTCCTGCATCTCCGAGTGGTCCTCTGTTACGTCGTAGTGCATTAATAAAAGTCAGGTCTTGCTGGATTATATATAACAAGGAAAGTAAGGCCAGATGCAGGCTTGGGTTTCGCATTACTCTGCCAAGGCACGTGAAGTTTTAAAGGCCCCATTTTTTTTTTCTGAATATTTTCCTTTACTTTTTTTGAATCCTGAAAGTTCAATTCATGATGCCATATTTTTGCCGTTCGTGAACATGTTAGAAATCTTATATGAATTGAATTTACACCTTTTAACATACGATATTATTACTATTATTATTATTATTATTATTATTATTATTATTATTATTATTATTATTATTATTATTATTATTATTATTATTATTATCGGAGGAGAGAAAATCGAGTGAATCGATCTATAAAGGATTTAATTTATCAAAAAAGGTCCACAGAAGGCAACATATATAGGTGAAAAAGATAAAGCTACCAGGAGATGAGAGGTGCACTATAGCTACAAATGTAATTAAAAAATAGATAGAGATACTCTTTCAATACACATGGCCAATCGCCAGTAAATGAGATATAGAAAAAAGAGTGCGTATGCTTGCACGCTCGCACACAGTCGGTAATTCAGGCTTGGGCTCCCATTTTTCACCTTTTATGACGGGAGGGCAAAGTGAAATTAGCGTGGTCAAAATCACGCTTGCAAATGTCGTAATTGAAAGAAGAGTTTATTCTCACAAGCGAATTTTATAGATCGAATTTTATAGATTGCGCATGATGAGGAATCTTTTTGCTAATTCTCTTTTTCCCGTTACCTCTTGAATCTCTTAGGTATATATTATTTTTCTTTCATCCCCTAGAAGCTCATGAATTTTACATTTATGACAACCATTCCTGCTGGGACTCTAATAGTCAAACGTAGAGAAGTTCAGCGCTTAACTAGCGGAAAAGTAGAATTATTTCGAAACAGAAGAACAGAATAGATTAGAAAAGTGGACTTATATTTCCCTTACTTCCACAAACCAATGAAAATCCGAATAAAAACAGAAAGAAAAGTAAAACAGAAACGCCGGAGTCCAGCCGGCCACGTGACATCATTTGCAGACGTAGATGGGATAAGTTTGAAACAAGACCCCCTGGTGGGAAATGGGCGAACTAAAGTTAGTAAAAGAAACCTCCTTAACTTTCCCCGAAAATATCCATTAAGAAAGTAATCCTGAGTAATCCTAACAAGGCTTCTCGAGGATTAGGATTCCTCTAAGTTGGAAGCCGAGTTTAAGTTGCTACAAGCGCTTGGGATACGGTCTAAGGAATTTACCGAGAGAGGGAAAATTATCGGGTTCAGTATGGGTCTGAAACTTACGTAGGGATGGAAGACTCTGAAACCTAATATATATATATATATATATATATATATATATATATATATATATATATATATATATATATATATATATATATATATATATATGTATGTATATATATGTATATAATATATATATACATAAATACACACACACATATATACATCATACATACATAGCCGAAACACTGGTGTGCTGCGAGACCTTTCGACACTTACGTCCTTTACTTGAGTCTGCTAAGTAAAGGACGTAAGTGCCGAAAGGTCTCGCAGCACTCCAGTGTTTCCGTTTCCTTCGTGGATTTTATCTTTATTTATATATTCATCGCGTTCCATATTTTCGTGATTCAGTTATACATATACATACATACATACATACATACATACATACATACACACACATATATATTATATATACATCATACATACATATATACATACATACATACATATATATATATATAATATACATATATATATATATATATATATATATATATATATATATATATATATATATATATATATATATATATATAAACACACACGTTTTATAGTTAGACAGATATCTGATATATGTGTGCATGCTTATTTACATTAATTTATTCTCTCATTCATTTGTTCAAGAAAAGAGAGAGAGAGAGAGAGAGAGAGAGAGAGAGAGAGAGAGAGAGAGAGAGAGAGAGAGAGAGAGAATTTAATTTTTTCGTTGATATACAAATCTGCAGAACCTAAGGTTTACAGTGGAGGAGAGAGAGAGAGAGAGAGAGAGAGAGAGAGAGAGAGAGAGAGAGAGAGAGAGAGAGAGAGAGGGGGAATATTAATCTGTTTACCTTAACAGCATGTACTCCAAGAGATGAGTAACTTCAGCAAGCATAAGCGTTAAATCCAGCGGTGAGTAATCTTATAGACATTACTTGCATCACTTGGTAATCCACGAAGCTCTCATAAAAAAGAATCATATTGAATATGCTTTCATTTCTGTTATCTCTTCATGGTTTCATTTTTCCATATTTTTGAAAAAGTTTAGTCTTCCCATTTCTATACGACATACGTTTCATCTTATTTAGTATAAGAGACATATCGGGGAAATCTATGCTTTTACAGTTGCCTGTGGTTTTTTCTCGTGCGTAAAACTATTCAGAGAGAGAGAGAGAGAGAGAGAGAGAGAGAGAGAGAGAGAGAGAGAGAGAGAGAGAGTCAAATCAAAGTTAAAATCTTTATTTTCGTTAAACAATGGTTATTTTGCATGCAGATGTTTTAAAAGTATATACTGCGTTCGTTGACTTATAAGATAAAAAAATACATAAGATTTTGATCAGGAAGTCAAACGCACATGAGAGAGAGAGAGAGAGAGAGAGAGAGAGAGAGAGAGAGAGAGAGAGAGAGAGAGAGATAAATCTACACGAGAGTATTTTAAACATATATCAGCATCCGTTGACTTATGAAATAACAAGTACATAAAATTTTCATCACAAAGTAAAACCCTCATGAGAGAGAGAGAGAGAGAGAGAGAGAGAGAGAGAGAGAGAGAGAGAGAGAGACTAAACATTTTTATCATAAAGTCAAACGCACAAGAGAGAGAGAGAGAGAGAAATCAGAATCAAATAAAATCAAAATTATGACTTCCATTTTACAATGGTTATTCTACATGCAAGAATTTAAAAAAGAATGTGTGCAACGCCAGTGGACATATACGAGGGCAAATACATAAAATTTTTATCACAAAGTCAAACGCACATGAGAGAGAGAGAGAGAGAGAGAGAGAGAGAGAGAGAGAGAGAGAGAGAACAATAGGACCTTGTTTACCATTCATTCATGAATCGCATGTTCTCAATCTGCATGCACTTGCGATGAGCAGCATGGGTAAACAATTGCACCAACTCAAGTGGAGGGACATCTACACAGGCCTTGTTTGTTTTGCTTGGTCAGTCCTCAAGCATTCGCTGGGAGAGATTCTTGCCATAACTTTTTATTTTACTTCTTGATGTTTCTTTAGAAGGTTCTTCTGTTTTCTTAATGTTTTTCTCTTTTTCTGGATTAGTTACTATGCTTGTTTTATATCCACATTATTGTTTATAATGATAATTTAGAATACGATTTACATTCCTCTTGCTTAATATATATATATATATATATATATATATATATATATATGTATGTATGTATACTGTATATATACATACATATATATAATTTAATATTATATATATATATATATATATATATATATATATATATATATATATAAATGATTACAACAACAAAAACAAGTACAAGTACGATATACATTCCTCTTCTTATATATATATATATATATATATATATATATATATATATATATATATATAAATATATATATATACATATATATATATATATAATTATATATATATATATATATATATATATATATATATATATATATATATATACTGTATATATATAAATGATTACAACAACAAAAAAACAAGTACAAGTCCAATTCCAATGCTGAACTTTTGCTGGTTATTATCTTCTCGTATTTGTTTATACTGTAATATATATATATATATATATATATATATATATATATATATATATATATATATATATATATAAATGGATGTATGTGTGTATGTTCCAGCATAACTCTGAAATGCCTTTTGTAATTTCAATCAAACTTATTACACATATGACTTACTATCTGGAAAACAATACTGTAGGGGTAAGACATCACGAGCACCAAAGGGGAGTTGTGTGTGGGAAGGGGGTGATGTAAAATAACTGAAAATGGCAGATACTAGTATCTAATCCATACTTTTCGAGGTCGCTGAGATGAATAGTGACACTCCCGATGCCCTTTAAGTCCAAGTTCAGCCCTGATTGGAAGTGGGGGTGAGAAAAGGTGAAAAATAAAATGTAAAAAATGACAGGTATTAGTGTCTAATCCATAGTTTTCGAGGTTGCTGAGGTGAATAGTGACACTCCCAATGCCCTTAAGTCCAAGTTCAGCCTCGATAGGAAGGGGGAGTGGGTGAGAAGGGGTGAAAAGTAAAATGTAAAAAATGACAGATATGAGTGTCTGATCCACAGTTTTCGAGGTCGCTGAGATGAATAGTGACACTCCTGATGCCCTTTAAGTCCAAGTTCAGCCCCGACAGGAATGGCGGGTAAGAAGGGGTGAAAAACAAAATGTCAAAAATAACAGATATTAGTGTCTGATCCATAGTTTTTGAGATGCCTGGGATGAATAGTGACACTCCTGATGCCCTTTAAGTCCAAGTTCAGCCCGGATAGGAATTGGGGTGTGAGAAGGGGTGAAATATAAAATGTCAAAAATGCTTGGCAATGTAATTGAAGCAACTATCTTAACAGGAAAGGGAGAGAATGAGAGAGAGAAAGAGTGAGAGGGAGAGGAAGTGAGAGAGAGAGAGAGAGAGAGAGAGAGAGAGAGAGGGGTGTTAGGAGGGAGAGAGAGAGAGAGAGAGGGGTGTTAGGGAGGAGAGAGAGAGAGAGAGAGAGAGAGAGAGAGAGAGAGAGAGAGAGAGAGAGAGAGAGAGGAAGTTGGAGAATAGAGGCGGTGTTAGGGAGGAGAAAGAGGGAAAGAATGAGGGAGAGTTGGAGAGAGAGAGAGGAAGTGAGAGAGAAGGAGTAGTGGGGATGTTAGGGAGGAGAAAGAGTGAGGGAGGGTTGGAGAGAGAAAGAGAGGGAGAGGAAGTGAGATAGAGAGAGTAGCGGGGTGTTAGGGAGGAGAAAGAGGGAAAGAGTGAGGGAGACTTGGAAAGAGAGAGAGAGAGAGAGAGATTTATCGGTTGCCTTTCAGGGTTTTCTTGGGCAGCGCCAGGTTGGTCAGCTAGTATTTTATTTATATATATATATATATATATATATATATATATATATATATATATATATATATATATATATATATATATATATATATATGTGTGTGTGTGGGGTGGGTGGGGTGTATGTGTGTATATATACTATATATATATATATACATTATGTATATGAATTTCTTTAGTTATATTACTGCATATACTGTATATATGAGCAAAGTGAGAGAGATTTCAGTTGGGAGAAAACGCTGCCATCTGTTGGTGTTCATCGTTGGATGCATTCTATCTAGTTTTATTTCACAGGTAATTGATTTCAGAGGGAATGAGAGTGAGAGAAATTCTGTCAGTATTCCAAAACTATACAAAATAAAACTATGAAAAAATTTTTAGTGATAATTTTGGTTCCATTTTTTCTGTCAGACAGGGAAATTTTGGGAAATTGCCTTTGAAAAACGACTACACAATAGAAAATGGTAAATTTCTGTTTGCTACGTTGATCCAGTTTCCTTGTACGTCACTTTAGACAGAAATGTGTTTATTTCTGTTATTAAGAAAGAAGGACTAGCGGAAATAATACCATCGCGCAAATACTGTTTAAGAACCGTTATTTAGAATAGAGAATATATTTCCGTTTTCTTTTAGAAAAATGTTTTTACAAATGTCAAAATATAGCTATACTAATCTTTTCAGTATAATAGTGTGATAATTGCATCTCCTGAAGAATTTACTGTTTTCAGCTCCTTGTATACCTTAAATAATGATTAGACGATCCCACATCAGCTATCTTGGCCACTGGTCTGTAATCAGACTGCAGTAAGGTACCTTAAGAATTGATTGTCATTTTTATTTCATTACAAATATAAGTATTTATCATTTATCTATGGCGTAATCTCCCCTTCCTAAGAAAGTTACCTCACTACTTCTCTATTGTAGTTATCATATTTCTATAACATTAAAGTCTTTGGAACTACTAACTTATTTCCTTGAAGACTGTACTGTTTTCAGCCTTTTCCTTGATCGTTAACATGGAGTCGACAAGGCAAGAGATCCTTCATGAATTATTCATGGCTGATCATCCTTCCTCAAGAACTCAGAGTAATCTACTACCTTTGTTCTTGGTGTTTCAAAGGTCCTTTACGGGGTCCCTTATAAAATTCTGTCAGCCAAATTCCCTGCTTAAGGCTTCATTCATTCCTTCCAACTGTAAACTCATATCAAGACTCTTATCAGATTGCTCTATTTCTGCTGCCGCAGATGGAACTCCTGGTCTCATCCTTGTACAGTATATGTCAGTTGACTGCTTCTTTTATGGTCTAAAATAATGAAAAATAAATGTTGAAGCGACCAACTACAGATCGTTGAATTAATCTGACTCCGTGGTCTAAAATCATACAATTTCGGAATATATTTACAAATTCTGAAGTCTAAGCAGAAGTTATTGAGCAATTCGTTTCCAAGTAATTGCCCCCACAACCTTGCATGGTGACAACAACGCTGGAATTCCCAGAACTTAAAAAAAAAGCAGGACCTGTTTGCTCCCGGTAATTATGTTTATTAATTTTTTCTTCAGTAATGAGGGGAAAAAATTTGCACACATAATGAGAGGAATTGCTTTTATTAGTAAAAACTTCGGCAACTGCGGAGCTAAATGTCAAAACTCCGTCGGTTAGTTATGGATAAATTTTAAGGTGCCTTTTTTTGTACCTTATTCGTCTCATTTTTCTTTTTTATTTTTAAGCTGAGTTTATTTTTGTAATAATCCTTGTTAAATGTCCATTTACCAGAAAAATTAGGTTTTAGCGGCTTGGTTATGTATCACAGAAATGAATTATCAAAACAAGACTCAGTTCAGATGCTGGAAATTTCGGATGTCAAAAACGTATACCGATTGTGAGAAGCTAAAATTTATGTCAGAGATTCGTCATCTGATTCTTTCCAAAGACTAAACGTGTTTCTTATTTATATAAGTATGCTTTGTAACTTCCAATAAATTCAAGCTTTGCTGGTGAACCTCCAGTTCAAGAAAATGTTCGTGTTACATCTATGTGAACTTGTGATTCCAGAATGCAATCCAGAAATTTAAATACTTTCAGAGATTGGCGAGCCTCTGAAATCCTCCATAAAAGGGAGTTTTTGACAAATAAAAGGAAAGATCGAAAAAACCATTTTGTTCTTGTGCGAAAGAACAAGTCCATATATTTTGGTGTGATGCTTCAGGATGTCGCCTTTGTTCGTTCCCTAATATCCTCGAACGGGATTATTTTATGGAACGTCCTTGCCCATTCAGCTGAAATTATTTGTTCGAAGAAAAGTCTTTTTTACATAATTCTCAAATCATTTCCATAAATTTCTTTGGTATTAACGTGAAGTTATAGCCTCCATTGCCTTTCTTTATTAATATTCTCCCAGTTAAACTAATTAAAGAATGTAAGACACTCATTTGCTCATGTGACAATTTTAAAATTTTGCTAATGTGTTTAGTGTAATTTATGTCGCTCCTTCACAATTATGCAACAGCTGATCTCACAGATTCTTTCAGTCTTACGTCAGTGGCAATTCGCTGATCATAAATTAAATTTTACTTTAAACAAGTATGAAAATGCCCCGAAGTTTCTTCGGCGCAGTCGAGTTTTCTGTACAGCGTATAATCAAGGCCACCGAAAATAGATCTATCTTTCGGTGGTCTCGGTATAGTGCTGTATGAGCCCCGACCCATGAAACCTTAACCACGGCCCGGTGGTGGCCTATCCTATATCGTTGCCAGAAGCACGATTATGGCTAACTTTAACCTTAAATAAAATAAAAACTGCAGAGGCTAGAGGCCTGCAATTTGGTATGTTTGATGATTGGAGGGCGGATGATCAACGTACCAATTTGCAGCCCTCTAGCCTCAGGAGTTTTTAAGATCTGAGGGCTGATAGAAAAAGTGCGGACAGAATAAAGTGTTGACGGACAGACATGCCGGCACAATAGTTTTATTTTGCAGAAAACTAAAAGTACTCAGCAATGAAATTTATTCTTGATAAAAAAAAATACTTTCAATTTATCGAACTGACTGAAGGAACTTAATCTCGAAAGGTTATGATTGCTGCAATTCGATACGGGCTGTTGACGATATTTAAACTTATTAACTTTATTTACACAATAAAATTTCTCAAATTATACCGATGAGACCTCATTTTCACGCACTTAGCTTAATTTTAGGCAATCCATTCTTTGCATAACATAACAAAAGGGGACTGAAATCTTTTACTAATGAACCCAAATGAATCTCCTCTCTCTCTCTCTCTTTACAGTGCTGGAACACGAACTCACCCTCCGCTTCATTCTCTTTCTATCTGAAGGTTTTTCCAATCCATCTCTTTGAATCTCGATACCTGAAAATGTTGCACTCAAGAGTCCTCTTTGGAAGGCAGGAAAACATTTCACTGAAATTAAATCTTGCAAAAGTCTCATTAAGCTAAGAGCCAAGCTCCAGGTATTTCAACATCTCATGCATTTGGTTACCTCTCTAAAATTTGCTCGTGTTCATATCTATTAATCTGATTATCTCTATGACTGCGTGCCGGCATCTTTAAGAAATCAATGACGTTCAGGCTCCTGAGGATCTGCAAATATCGTCATTCAATTATGGTAGGTGCGTTAAATCCGGGGACAACGTTTATGCAGTTTCATATGCTTTTGCTCAGGTATGCACAGACAGATACACACACACACATATATATGTATGTATGTATATATACAGTTTTTCGAATGTTTTTGTTTTTAAGGTTCTTATGCAGTTTTTACTGAGAAAGCACTAGTTTTCGTGGCCAATAAGTAATACTGTGATTGGGAAAATGCAAAAATAACTGATGTCAATGGACGCAAAGATCAGTTAGACAATAAATGAAAATACAAAATAAAACAATTTCAAAACAACAATTTTCAAATTTTAGTCATGAAGTAGATAAGGGTGGCAAATGAAAATTTCATACAAATGACAAGCACCATAATTATTATTTTCAAAATGTGAACAGTGAAAATGTAAATAAACAACTTTCTTACAACGAGGCCCTTTTCTCTCTCTCACATTTACCAACCGTACGTAACATCCATAAAGGAAAATGATTTCTAAAACTCCTCCAAATACTTTGGGCTCTGCTTCTACAGACTCTTCTTTTTTCTTCCAAACCTTTTACCTGGATCCACATACGTTCCTTGCTCCAGCTATTTTGTGATTAGCTCATTTCTTGACCTGCCCTTGTCCTTTGTATTTACCTCTATATGTCAATGTTATCAACATTTATTCATCCATGGCAATATTTATTGCTCCATTTTCCCGGCTCCCCTCCCCTTTCATAACTTCTTTTGTGCCATCATTTGCTTTAAACTTCATCCACTTGCAGAAACATACACCGAAGCCTTTGCATTCTTTTCCCTATTACCAAATCACACAGTTATCCATACATATCAGGCAGCCTACAATACCTTTTTCACTCACCTCACAGATTTGGATCTATATCCTGCTCAATCCATGGCTCCTCTCGTCGTAAAATAAATTACTGATACCAAAGAGCCATGGAGACAAAACGTTTCCTTGAACAAGACCCAGTTTTATACCAAAGCCAGTCCTCTTATCTGCATATTATTAGACTTGCCTTGCTCTCATTATATAAGGTTCTAATTGGTAACAGCATTACCGTCTACACTGCACATCCTAAACACTCCACATGGTATTGCAAGCATTTCAACCATAAGCTTTTTCTAAGTCCGTATATGCCACATGCATCTTTTTGCGTTACTCTTACATTCTCAAACATTTGTTTTATAAACACCCATTCCACTTATTCCCATTCTAGTTTGTTTATCCAAAATTTAATAATTTTTTACTTTATCAATCAAAATTCTGCCTCGAATCTTCCTATATGCTAAGTATACTAGTGTACAAATGCACTTATTCCCTTTAATCATTCCCATCGAACCTTCTCTCAACCCAGATATTCCTTTCCCTTCGTGGTCACCATCATACTAGCACTATCTTACTACAGCATCTACTGCCACAGCCCTTTGTTGGCCTAGTCGGTTGAGCTTCAGACTGTCAACTCGATGGGCCGGAGTTCAATGCCCGCGACCGGCTGATGAAGAGTTAGAGGAATTTATTTCTGGTGATAGAAATTCATTTCTCGCTATAGTGTGGTTCGGATTCCACAATAAGCTGTAGGTCCCGTTGCTAAGTAACCAATTGATTCTTAGCCACGTAAAATAAGTCTAATCCTTCGGGCCAGCCCTAGGAGAGCTGTTAATCAGCTCAGTGGTCTGGTAAAACTAAGGTATACTTAACTTATTTTTATCTACTGCCACATTCCAGAGGATGATAAATTCCCTTACTCAGGACTAGAAGGGGTCGTTGCCTACCTAGATATTATCTACAGTGACACCTGGGAGGAGCACATCCAACGCCTGTGTCCCTTATTCAAGAGACTGGCAAATGAAAATATGATGATTAGCCTGTCAAAGACCGAGTTCAGTCAAGCGAATGTCATATACCTCTGCCATGTGGGGTGTTAAAGGGCACTCCACCTAGAGCAAGCAGTTTCCGGCACCTACCACCAATCATGTTATCGGAAGGTTCCTAGTCTTGGCAGGATACTATCCGATAATCTGCTCTAACTACACCACTCTTGTCGCCCCTCTCATCGATCTGTCACAGAACTAGAAGTGCATGTGGACGAGTCAATGCCAAATCTCCTTTGAAACAATGAGAAGGATGATGAATGCTTCACCAGTGCTGGATGCACTGGACTTCAAGTCACCATTCAAAATCACAATGGATACCAATGACCTTGCTGATAGAAAAATGGAAATCTGAAACTCTTGAAACCAGTGACCTACTTCTTTTGGAAATTAAACGAGCATCGGCGTAACGATGCCATTATCAAGAAGGAATCACTAGCCTTAAACCTTGCTTTACAACATTTTGCCTTGCACCTACAGGGGAATAGATCTTCAGCCAAAGTTTATATGGCTCATAATTCGCTAGCATTCTTAGACATGGTTAGAAATAACAACTGGTGGTTGTATAGTTGCTTGTTAAGGTTTCAGGAGTTATATGTCGAGAATGTCCATATTCTTTGGGAAAGTAATATACTGTACTTGCTGATTGTCTATCCAGAATCTAGTGAATGGATGAATGCAGGGATACATTTTAGTTATAAGGTCTTGGAGATAAGATAAGAACCATATTAGCCTTTAGTGCAGACAGACCCAAAAAGTCTCATCCTCATCTTTGTATTGTTACCATATAGTTTTATGTTGTAAGTATTGCATTGCATGAATTATTTTTTTTTTAAATCTTCTCCTGGGAGGATTTCCATTTTGGAGGTCAGGAAATCTCTCCCTTTGGAAGGAGGTGTCATATGGGCCCTAAGCTTGTCAAAGGCTCACGTATTATTTAATTTTATTTTGCTGTAGTCTCAAACATTTTCTATTTTATCGGTTTTTTTCTCTTTCCAGTAAATTTGTTATTTTCTCAGCTGAAGAACAAAGGATGGCACATGTATCAGTACAGATCACCCATAATCTGTTAAGAATGGGAGATGTCATGACGCCCATTAAGGGCATGTTTCCCCCAGCAGGTTGCCATGTTACACCAACCAAGGCTACTTCCTCTTTTTCAATAACTGCTTCTTCTTTTTTTTTTTTTACATGCTTTTTTTCCCATTTTTGTATGGGGTAAGCACAATGCCTTCTTTGAAGGACTTTTTTGATTTGGCTTTTGGGGTAGACCGTAGTCTCGATCGGCTGCCCTGCCTGACATCGCTTAGACCCCGGTAGCGTATGTTACATGTATCATACCAGACCCAACGCCCTTTCTCCTAGCAGCGAGAAGTTGTTGCGCGGGTAGGTCGAGAGTTCGAGACGTGTGAGATGTTTGTTATGTTTTTAGAAGATGTTGTAGTGGCTTTGTTTTGTGTGTGTATTTAGCCTGTAACACCCATTTGCTTTTTAAGCAAACCTATCCGTTGATTACGTACATAATCCCGGGGTGTCTACACGGATAGCAAAGTGTCCGCCTCTCTGATCAGTCGGCTGCGGATTTGAACCCGCGCCACAGACCTCTATGAAGTCCGAAGCTGCTGCTGTAACCGACTGTGCCATCGAGGCTCTTTTTCAATAACTGCCTTATCCATAAATTCCTTCAAGAGACATCACCAGTTTCACGTATGTCTCCTTCTCAGACAATCCTCGGACGGGTCAGCAAACTACAGCCCATCATGCAGGTGCAAGACAACAGAAAACTCCAGTCCTGCCAGCTGGAGCTTCTTTGAGCCCCCAGGCCACGGCACACTTTTTTTTTTTATTTAATTGTTATAATCTACATACAGTATTTACAATAGTTCTTTACAATGAAATTAGCATGACTTGGTTCTGCTAAATATAAATGACCGTACTATAGTGAATTAAATTCTTCCAAGAAATTCGCAAAGGTTTTCGTAATTTTATGAGCATTGTCAAAAATTAATTTTATATCGTCTTTGTATTGCATGCACTTCATTCTTACACGGTCCTTTATATTTTCAGGCAATAAATTTGTGTTTCTGCATGACCACATAGTTGTAATATAAGAACACAGGAATAAGATACATGTATTCTTGACTCGAAGATCTTTACAATTTAAATCAAAATATAAAAACCTGATGTTATTTTTAGGCTTAAAACCACAAATAGCCTCAATTCTACTTAAGAACCAATCAAATACAGGTCTGCTTCTCTTACAAAAATAAAATAAATGAATTGCACTTTCTGTCATATTACAATGATCGCATAAATTGTTTCCAGACAGGTTAAACGTGTACAATGTTTGTTTTGTCATTAATACATCATGTAGATACTGATATATTAGATCTTTATCAAAAATACTTATAAATTTACTCTCATGAAAATTTACCCATATTAATTTCCAGTTAAAAAGGGGATATCTTGATTCAACAGTAATAGGTACTTTTTTCAGTAAAAAATGGTACAAAATCTTATTGGGAATTATTGGAAACATAGGACAATCGATACATGTATCTACTCCATCCAAAATAATACTATAATAAGGACTTGGATCGTTATCCACTAAACCTTCACTTACTTCGCTGGGTATCAAATTCACCAATCTTAGGGAAGTATAATGTAATAACAAATATTGCACACCCTTACTACCTATATAAGTTTTCAGAAAAGAGTTGATTAACAATGCAAAGGCTTTGGTTACGCAGTCAAACATATTCAAACCTCCTTCCCTCTTTTTCCTATACACAGTAGTTCTTTTCACTGGTTCATATCTACCGTTCCATAAATACTTGAAACATATCTTCTCGATCAAGTTCCCGTAACTATGGCTTAAAGGATATATGTGGCCAACATACCAAAGTTTTGCTAGTAAACAGGTATTGATATAAGCAGACCTTTGAAAGATTGTTAAGTTTCTGCCAAAGAGCAATTTACTTTGACACTCTAATGCATTTATCACCTTATTCCAGTTTTGTTGTAGCGTAAGCTGATAATTCTTGCAATGAAAAATCCCCAAGGTATATAAATACACGGTTTCCTTTTTTATCCAATCAATAGGCCATACATTCTTAAATTTCCTTTTCCCCATGCCATAAATTCTAGATTTTCCATTTCTATTAATTTTGCTTCCCGTTGCCTTTTCAAATTCTCCAACTATTCTATGGACTTCTAATAAACTATTATCAGAGCAAATGATGATATTCGTGTCGTCCGCATAACCAGTGGCTTTGATAGTAAAGCCCCCAGGCAAGAATAGTGGTGTAACAGAGTTGTTTGCGTTTAATGCTACATAAAAAGGTTCCTGGTATATGGCATACAACATCATGCTCAATGGGCACCCTCGTCTTACCGATCTGGATACTGCGAAAAATTCACCAATGAAGTTATTTATACATAATGCACTCTCTGCATTTTCGTACAACATTTTTATCCAACCAACGTATTTTTCCCCAAATCCGATTTTACTCATTATTTTTAGCAGAAATTTTGTATTTACCATATCAAATGCTTTGTACCAATCCAGCTTTAAAAATGCTGCCTCCTTATCATTCTCATTAACATAATACATGATACCCCTTATAAGCATGTTACATTGTGCAATGCTTCCCCCGGGAACTGAGCAGTATTGACCTTCATTAATGATTTTTCCCATTACTAATTTCATTCTTTCAGCCAGTAATTTCGCAATGATCTTATAGTCTACACAAAGTAGGGAAATTGGCCTCCAATCTTTCAAGTCTTTCTTATCACCATCCTTCTTTATAAGTGTAATTATACCCTTATATTGCGAACCCCCTAATTTCATAATTCTTAATATAAAATTAACTAATTCAGTAAAATCATCCCCATATGATGTCCCAGTTCGCTATATAAAATTCAACTGGGAGGCCATCAATACCTGGGGTTCGATTGTTTGGAAATTTTTTCATTGTACGAAATATTTCTTTCTTATCAAACTCCTGTTCTGTTAATTCTCTATCACCATCATCAAGTTTACTTTCTATATATTTAAAAAGTTTTTTTTGCATATCTTGATCTCCTATATCACAAGAGTACAAATCTGAGTAAAACTGCATACAAGACGTTTGAATGGCTGGAAAGGACCGTAATTGTTCCCCACTTATCCCTCACACAAGTCATCATTTTCTGAACTTGCCCCTCTCGTTGTTTACCAATTAAGTATTTTGACATTTTCTCGCCGCACTGTATGTCTTTTAATCTTGTTCTTATCTTAATACCTTCGTTCAGTTCATCCCTAATTGTTTGAATTCTACTTTTAATTCTCTTTATTTCTGTCTGGTAAGCAGTTTCATGTAAAGACCTTAGTCTATTTTCAAGAATATTCAACATATTATATCTCATTTTCTTTTTCATACAACCCACTTTACTATAAAATTCCTTAACTTTAACCTTTACTAGTTTCTCCCACCATTCAAGCATGGAATCATAATTACATCTCTCTTTTCCATTTTATCCAATGGTCTTGAAAGTCCTCCTTAACTCCTGAAACATCAAGGAGAGAAACATTAAGTTTCCAATATGATTTCCCAAATTGTAACACATTATCTAATTTAACATCACATAAAAAACAAGAGTGATCAGAAAATGATACTGCTACTGTTTTTGAATATTTCACATTTGCGATTAAGTCAGTCATATATATTCTATCTAATCTTGCAGCATAATTTTTCCTCATAAATGTATATTCAGGAATTTTTGGGATAATATTATGTACATCTTTCAATTTCAAAACACTGACAATTTGTTTTAACGTATTTGAAAAATGTGAAGTTTTTGGTTCAGAAGAATCCCTATTACCTATAATACAATTCCAATCAGCTCCAACAATACATCTACTTACATTGTTTTGCATAAGAGGGAGCATAACTTCCTCAAAAAATTCTTCTCTTTCACCCTGACAATTCGCCCCAGAGGGTGCATAAATACACATAATATTAATCTCTTCTCCTTGAATGTTTACTCTAATCATACTTAGTCTAGAGCTAGCATGTTTATAAGTGCTTATTATTTTAGCATTTAGTTTCTTATTTATCAATATTGCAGTTCCACCCTTAATATTTATGGTCGGATTCAGAACAACGTCATAATAATTTAACAAATAAGTAATATTGCTCAAAGTCTTTATATTATGTTCTTGTAACAAAATGATATCAATATTATGATAGATAAGAAAAGTATTCAAATTCATCTGTTTGTTTACATCTGGAAGACCGTTAATGTTAAAAGAGTTCCAATACGAATGAAAATGATTGTTTAAGGGTAATACATGTCTATTAACTAGCTATTTTGGGGTTCGTACCTTATGTTTCAGGCACTGGTATTTCTATTTTTCTCTTTTTTGCATTTACTTTTTTTCGTTTTTGCTACTGCTTTAGCATTACGACTTAGAACTAAGTTTGTTTTCTTCGTTTGTACCACTTTCCATTCTTCCTGGTTACAGGGCAACTGAGAATCGTCTGATTCTGTACCATCACTATCATCCATGCATTCGGAATCGGAAGGAATTCCCTCTTCTAAATTTGATCTCTCCTTAGTAGCGGTAGTTTTTTCGGCAATCGAGATCTGAATTGGATCCAAACCCTCCTCTTGGACCGTGTCCTCCTCGCAGTCGTCCTCTTCCATATTCATTCCAGATGCCATCTCTTTTCCCGCGTCCCCATACATATGCACGTCAACAGTAGTTATACTCTTCACTATTCCCTCTTCATAGTAGCTTCCTTTTAATACTACATTATCAGTATTATACGTTTGGTCGTCGTCCACTGCGGTGTATTCTTCCATTCCACTTATACTAGGTTGCAACCTTATTATCTTATCATCAGCTATGTCGTTATTTCCCTTTTCATTATTTTCTAGTAGTAATTCACAGTTATTAATACTGTTTTCTTCGTTGGATGTATTATCACTTCCATTACCTTTTTCTGTATTTTTCACACTCTCTTCAAACCCTTTACTTGCACCAAATTCACCTCTGTCATCAACCATTCCCTTGTTTCCTTCTTCTACAGTATCGTCGGTACCATCGTGATTTTCCTTTCCATGCTTTACCTTTGGGTCTACAGATAAAATAGGTTCGTTTACGGGTTTCGAGTTTAAGGGAGGAAAGTTATCAGTATTTACTATGTTTACTTTATCTTTCCAATTAATGCAGCAATCTGCTGCAATGTGCCCTGCAATACCGCATCTAATGCATGTACGTATTTGCCCCTTGTATTGAAACAGCATTGAGATCCCTCTGTAGATAAGTGAGGAGGGAATTAGTTTCTCCAGCTTCATCAATGCAGTCCTGTTTCCCGTCATTTTTCCTACAAGATCTCCATACATATATTTCTGAAATCGTACATTATATACCTGACCATACTCTTCAAGAATATTTGAAAGTGTTGTATTTTGCATTTCAAATGGGACATTCTTTACTGTTACAACAGTTTTAGTACTACTCAGATTAATAATTTGAACATTTACTTTCCTTCCATCCACAGAAATTATACGTTCACTATAGTCCTTCAGAACTTTTTCGAATGTTTTATTTGCAGTATCTTCTAGTTTGATAACTATTTTATTATGACTAATTTGCTGCACACCATAAACTTCTTCTAAACGTACTTGGAGTTTACTTATTATTTCAAGTGTGTCATCTACACTGGCTTTCTCTTGCCCAAGGTAAAGAATACCAAAGGTATTAGTGCGTTTGAATAAGTCACCCATTTTAGTGACGTAGGTAGTGGGTATGATCAGTCAGTTTCTGTTGGTACTACTGTGTTGCCATGGTAACATGAGATGTCACCATGGCAACCGTGAACCTGGTGACAGTGGCTCCCTTTCCAGAATGGCTTTGAATTCAATAGTCTAAACTACAAAGCTACAATGCACCATAATATCTCCGAGATACACAAGGCACTAAAGCTTCCTACAGCAATATCAGCACGTTCTCCCTCGTCAAAAATCCCTTTGAAATATGGAAATAAGGACGGAGCAAAACATAACCTGAATTACTAGTCTCAAGTCAGGGCTGCCAACCGGTAATAAAAAAAATGGCGTGTTGACGGATGCAGGGTTGCAATATGCTTTTGGCTAAAAGTAGCACAAACACTCTTAAAAAGTCGCGAATTTCGGGTGAAAGTAGCCCAATTTATCATATTACTATATATATATATATATATATATATATATATATATATATATATATATATATATATATATATATATATATATATATATATATATATATATATATATATAAGAAGTTTACTTTAGTTATGAAAAAGAAGTGTTCTAATTTTTGCTATAAATGTGTGTATACAATATATATATATATATATATATATATATATATATATATATATATATATATATATATATATATATAAATATATATATATATTTGTATACACATTTATAGCATAATAAAGTTATTACTTAAATTTTAGTGGTTGATCCTGGCAATATGGTACATGTTTCTTTTTCAAAACTGAAGTAAATTTCTCTTTTCAAAGCTGAAGAAAATTTTTTTGGAAACTAAATCATTTATTGCCTTTTTAAACAAACTTAAATTGTTCCTTTTCAAAACTAAAGTAACCTACATTTCATCCTTTCAAAATCAAAATCTTTTTCTTGAAAAATTAGGACACTTTTCTTTTTCGCAACTAAAGTAAACTTCTTCCTTGTAAAAAAAAATTAAAGCACATATTATTCTCTTCCAAATTTAACTAGAGTACCAAGTCATTCAGTAGGCTTTCCGCATTATCATTATCTTTCTCATTTTTATAGATTGAAGAGTCATATTTCAGCATGGATCTTTTGGGTTCAAATGTTGAACAGCACTTGCCATTCAATTCCAGGCTGGTCTTTTTGGTCAGACCAAAACATTACTTCACTTGCGTGTTGCAATAGATATCTGCTGAGGTAAAAACATTCAACATACTTGTAACGTACGAGTGGAATTATACACCATTGCCAATTTATTGCAGTAGATCATTGTGTGATTATTATTATTATTATTATTATTATTATTATTATTATTATTATTATTATTATTATTATTATTATTATTATTAAACAAAATGAATGGAAGTAGCCCAGATCGAATAAAAGAGCCCAAGTCAAATCAAAAGTAGCCCAAAAAGTCGCAAGTAGCAGACTGTGAAATCTGGTCGCCCAAAGATGTAAAAAGTAGCCCAATTTGTGATTTGTAGCCCAATCTGGCAACCCTGGACGGATGTATAACATCGTCCTGAGAAACCTTCGAAGCTAAATGGACCGTGGAGGTGCCGGGGATTGAACCCGGGACTTCTCACATGCGAAGCGAGCACTCTACCTCTGAGTTACACCCCCTTGACGCGAGATTATATTAAGTGTGCCGTGAAACATTGTCACTGCACACCGGGAAATACGAAAAATGGGTATAGATTTCGGTTTCACGTGACTGAACAGTAAGACTTTTTATCTAAACCGTATGGTGATACTGGCAGTTATCTGAAATTGAAATAGTTGTACGTAGAAAACTCTCCGCCGGTTAAGTCCGTCTCATTATTTATGTTAATTCTACAAAGTATTATGAATTGGGTACTGTAAGGGGAGATGGCCATCGAGGTGAGAGCGCCGTGTTATTGTGATAGGCGTCGCCCTGTCTCGCCTGTGTGGCGCGGCGCTGCCTCATAACTCTCGGCGTCTTGCTGTCGTTAGTGACTGTGCAGTTAAACCAATCAGATGAGTTTGGACTAATGGCACTACCTGGACCCCCGGGGTAGGCTATCATAGTAGCATCTGGGTTTTTTCCATTCAATCTGTTTTTTGATCTGGGTTTTCTGATAATTCCCATTGGCAGCCCTGCACTACATCGGTGTACTTCAGGGACGAGAGTCCAATCGTTAAAAGGGTATTAACTGGTTTTAGTGCAACCCTTCACAATGGATGAATTTCTTATAAGAAAGGAAGCTAGTGACAGCCGTGAGTTTGAAAGTGAACATTTATCGAATCCAGCAAACTCCAATGCAAAAAAAAGCAAAAATTCGCCATAATACAAAGTATAACGATATTGAAGTTCGGATTTTCTTGGTCTGGAGATGCTGATCAGCCAACTCCATTGTGTGTAGTTTGCGGCGAAAAAATGTCAAATGAATCCATGGTACCAAACAAGTTAAAAAGACGTTTCGCTACTAAACATTCGTCTCTGCCAGATAAAGATCTTGTTTATTTTCAAAGACTCTTAGATCAGCAATCAAAGCAACGCAGTGTTTTCGAGAAGACAATGACCGTATCTGAACGGGCTCAGCTAGCTTCAATTGAGGTGGCAGAAACAATAGCATTGAAATGTAAATCTCACACTCTTGCTGAGTTAGTCATACTGCCCGCTTGCAAAAAGATAATTAAATCCATGTTTGGTGAAAAAGCTGAAAAAGAAATTAACAAAATCCCATTATCAAATGATACAATACATAGGAGAATTTTAGATTTATCAGAAAATACTAAAAAAAAAAGGTTCAGAAAAAACTTACGGATTCTATTTCTGCATTAACCGTGGAGTCCACTGATATCAACAACACTAGTCGCTTGCATTTGTTCGTTTTATTGATGGCGGTGAAATAATCAATCAGTTTTCGTGTTGCAAAGTAATGTTCAACAACTACTAGAGGTCAAGACATTTTTTATATGATAACAAGCTACCTTAAAGGAATGAATTTAACTTGGAAGTCCTGTGTCGGCATTTCCACTGACGGAGCCCCATGTATGACAGGCTGTATTTTTTTCTTTTTTGTCTTTTATTAGAAAAATACATTAATGCAGTTTTACAGTTTTTTCACTATTTACATAATTTTACAATTATAATTTTTTCTTCTTACCAGGAATACAATATGTTTACATACATGAATGCAAAAAAACAACACTGTTAATATCATAATCCCCAAATTCTGAGTGAGTCATAAGCCATAATTCAGTGATATAATATATGACAGTTATCACAACTACAATTTCTGCAGTACTAAAGGATTTGTATCCCTCGCAGAAAAAGAAAACCCAGACTTTATTCGTACTCTATGCTTTTTACACAGAGTTCACGTTTCAAAAATCTCGCAAGAAGATTTAAAACAAGTGTTACACCAGGTAATTGAAATAGTCAATTATATTAAAAGTAGGCCCTTGAAGTCAAGATTATTTGAGCAACTATGCAAAGAAATGGACTCCCGGCATGTTGGATTACTAATGCATACCGGAGTTTGATGGCTGTCGAAAGGTAAAGTGGTAACTCGTGTTCACGAATTACACAAGGAATTAATAGCATTTTTTTTACCGAGAAAAGCAGGGCAAATTCTGTGAATATCTTCGTTGCGAATTTTGGATGTCTAAACTGGAACACATAACGGAAATATTTGGTCAATTAAACAATATAAACAGTAAAATGCAATGTAGAAACGAAAATATTCTCACTTCAACAGATAAGTTGGTTGCCCTAAAAAAAATATTATTATTTGGAAAAAGAGAGCAAGCTCAGGTAATTTTGATATGTTTCGTTCCATGCGGACTACTTGCATTAAAAAAAATTATCCGTATTGTGGTTACCCATCTGACAGCACTTGGTGAAAACATCTACCATTATTTTTCATCACTGAGCACAGAAGAGTATGACTGGATTCGAAATCCCTTCACAAATGTTCCTTCTAATATTGGACTTCAGCTGTGTGAAGAAGAACTTGCCACTATTTCTACTGACCGAGGGCTGAAAATAAAACATTCGACAGTACCCATTGATGCATTTTGGATTTCTGTACAGGAGAAATATCCCACATTAGCTTAAAAAGCTTTATCGCCTCTGTTACAATTCTCTACTTCTTGTCTATGTGAGTTAGGTTTCTCAACCCTAAATAACATCAAAACTAAGAAGCGATAAAGACTACATTCAACTGAAGAAGAAATGAGGGTCTGCTTATTGCAAACTCGACAAAATATTGAAGAAGTCGCAAAAAAACACCAGGCACAGGTTCACACTAATAAGCTGTTATTGACTGAACAGAAATGCTGAAATAAGTTAGTTCATATTTATACATATTTTTTTTTAAGTCTGTGGTTCCATCTCATGATATTTTAATGTATACCCTTTTAAATTTTGCCAAGTGTGCCGTGATATTCTTATAAGATCTTAGGTGTGCCGTTGGTAAAAAAAAAAAGGTTGAGAAACACCGGCCCCAGGGCATGGGACACACTTGTGGATAGCCACCATATTGACACCAGCGTCATCTGGGTGCATGGTGCCCTGGTGCTAAGCTCCATTGATAAGTTAACCTAAGTTCGACTGCGTAGGTCTTCCCCAAGCCTAGGTCCCTCTGAACGTGAAGCACCAATGACATGCTAAGCCTGCCTTCAGGAGAGGCCTACCACAGCTTACTTAAAAAAAAAAAAAAAAAAAAAAAAAAACACACCATTGAGACTGACAGTTACTGTCAATAGTCAGTCCTCCTCCTCAGATTCTTGAATTCTTGGGTGACAAACTAAATGACGATCTTTCGCATATAGTTAAAGCTTGGTCATTGTCCCACTTTCATCAGAGGGCCAGCATTCTTAGCCGGGACTGGACATTCCCGTGGCAAGTTAAGTACCAGGGACATAGGTGGGTGAGTGTCTGGTGATTTTCATTTTTACTGAGGCTATAGCTTGCTTTAGAGTTTAGATCATGGCTGGTAGTAAAGCTTTGAGGTATAGCAATCTCAGAATTTCTATCTGTTACTTCCAGGGAAGAATCAATCCCCATTATCATGTTTCTACCATAAGCATATTAGTGCATGGCTGTAAAATTTGTGGTTTAAAGCTTCAGCTGTATTTATCACAGTGGTAGGGATTGTCCCTGAACGGAAAATCGCCCCCAGTGTGTATTTTATTGTCATATTTCATTTTGTCATAAATGAGAGTTTTAACACTGATATTCCTTCCCCTGTGTGATAATGCTGTTATGCCCCTGTCACATATTAAGTTATACGACCGTCACACTCTGACCGACCATCGTTGTCGCTGTAGTCCCTGAACAGGTAAATTGTCAAAACTTCCGTCATCCTCGTTCACTTATTTTGCAATTCCTGCAGAAATATTCAAAGTCCTTGTGAGGGATCCTAAATTAGTGATGTACAACGCTCCAAGTGATCGAGTTAAATTCTGTAGTGAAGAATGTATCATCCTTTTCAGGATTATTGCTTAGTGTATATAAACGGAGCCACTCTTCCGTTGCTTGTCAATAAGATCTGTGTTGAAATCGTTTGCGAATTTTGCACGGTAGGTTCCTGTCATTATATGCTTGTCGTGAAAATTGTCACTCGGAATATTTTCATCATTATTATTGTTATTATTATTATTATTTTCGCTGTATCATCTGTGTGGGAATATACATGTCGTTGGTTTGATCAACCCAACTGGGTAGATTATATTTGGCCCGAGCTGAGATTGATAATTCCGTGTTGCAAATTCAAGACCAATTAAAGTAAGCAAGTGTCATTCCTTTATGTTGTTTCTGTGCCCCAGGCTTGCATTTTATCATGTTCCCTTCTTGTGTAAGTTAACATAAGATACGTGACTAGACCACCTTCGCTTGTTTTCTGATTTGTCAGTAGAGAAGTAAATGATTCCCGAAGTTTATTGCTTTCTTTAGCACACATTTATTCTTTTTTGAATTGTCATTCGGCCATTGTATGACATAACTTTTCCCAGTTTTGCCCTGCTAAATTACATTGTTATTAGGGTTACGCTGTATTTTTTTGTTTGTGACCTTATTGACGCTAAAATGTTCTTTTATAATAAATTTGTGTTAAGTGTCCTTCATTTCGGGGACATCCTGAGGTGATATCATTTCTGTTATTTTTGGTACCAGTTAGTGACATCATTGAATTTTCTTATGCAATTCATATAATTTTTTTTTGAGTGATTAGTGTGTGGTATTTTCGTCCCTTTTTTATTATTATTATTATTATTATTATTATTATTATTATTATTATTATTATTATTATTATTATTATTATTATTATATTATTATGTGTGTGATTTGTTTTATGGTACTCTTTCTTTCACAATTATTTTTAGTCATCATGAAGTAATGAATTCCATTCTGTGCATAGTAAGTTGAGTGAAAAGTGTGTTAAGTTTGTGAATTTTTGTGAATGAATAATTGAAGATTAAATCCAGTGATGTTATTTCGAGTCCTTATTGGTCCTTCACTGAAAGGAAATGAAGTGTGAGGAAGAGTAAGATACTGATTCTGCCTGCCCAAGGAAATCGAGTGTCCAGGCAGTAAGCGAAAGTTCAGCTGTGTGTACGATTCCCTGGAAAGTAACTGTATTTTGGAAAAGGAAGGAAAGAGAATATGATAACAGCATCGGTAGTAAAATGGGAACCCTTAGACGCAGCCTCCTCCACGAACGATGTAGGACTGTAGGATGGCCGTGTGCACTTGTTGAAGCCATACAGACGTGTTTCCCTAATTCTTGAGTCTCCCCTCTATCCGTCCTATGGTAGAGTAAATCTCAAAATTTTATATACGATAGATTACGCCGTATATATAATAAAAATTGTCAGAAATGTTGAAATAAAACTTCCTTTTGTAATATATGTTTCTTAAAACGTAAGAGAAGGCGTTTAATTTTCTATACAGCTTGGCAGTTTACATAATTCACAGAAGAACTTTCGTTCAGTTGTTTCATTGTTTTAGGTAAATTATTGATAAAAGTTTTCGTTATGATGCACAGAGGCCACAGAACCGAGAAATCATAAAAAACACAGGATCAAACAGTTAGCATTAGAGCATCAGCAAATTCTTTTAAAGATTCCCTTTAAACAAAAATAAGGACGCCGTTGCCATCCCAGTAAATCCTCCGTGTTGAAATAAAGGCTACTCCAGGGACCTTGATGATGACGTCACAGCAACGGTTTCTCGGAAAGCTGATCCTTTAATCTTCTCAGTTTGCGCTTCGGGAACAACGAAGGATCTAAGTGTTATTGCGTTTGTGGTGACAGAACTTTATGGGCTGTTCCTTGCCTTCTCGGTTGAAGGAATTTATTCTATACCGGTGGACTTACGATTGGTGTTTGGTAGCTTGAAGGGTTGTCAGCGTCAAGTCCTGACGACTCCCAAGGCTCTACAAAGGTTTAAGTTTCATTACGCTTATGCTTTGATTTTTTTAACTTTACGAATTTCGTGATTTCAGTTAAGTTTATTTCTCATTATCGTAATAGTGCATGGGTCTTGTTACTTCATGTAATGGCTTGTAGTAGTCTTTTTTTTTTTTTTTTTTTTTTTGTATCTCGAACAATTTTTTCAACTGCTTGAAAATTTTAGTTAAGTGGATTTGATATTTTGAATGTCTTGCCACATTATTCCACATTATGGTGTATCAGTTATGAATATAAAGTTGTTAATCTTGGACAATTGATTTAATTTTTAATCAATATTCTGTAGAGCTTTAAATGTCATCAGCATTACCATTTATTCATTAATTTTCTCGCTCCTAGGTTATGAAACTCGAGTAGGCCATGCGTCATTTATTTCTATGCTACCAATAAGAATTCAGGTTCAGGAGATCTCGGATAGTCATTAAGGTTAGTATCGAGTCTATAACGTACTTTGAAATTAGATAATTCTCTTAAATCGTGACTTTCGTGTGAATCCATTTTTTAAGCTTTATATCCACCATGGTTCTTAATTAAGATATTACTAGTTATAGTCTTTAATTAAAGCAAATCCATGTACTGCTATAATGAACATACAAAACTACTTTCAGATCAAATCGAAGTCACCTTATGAAGCAAACTACGCTTGTGAGAATGAATGAAGCCAGTCCTTTAGCTAGGATCACTTTTCTCAAGCTACACAGAAATGGACTTCCCTTCACAGGTTTGGTTTAATAAAAGCCATTTGAGGTATAGATTTTTTTCACCTACCAAACCATTTTTTTTTTACCTCCACCTACAGGGGAACCGCCCCTGTAGGGGTGGAGGCCCCTCCTATGCCCTGTTCTATGGGTCTTATGACCTATGGGCAGGTGCGTGGAAGGTTTAAGCTAATCGATTTTTCCTTTCAGGTTGTAAGTGCATCAGTATAGCAATTTTTAAAAGTTAACGTTCCTTGACCATAAATTGTTTCAAAGGTTTAGAAAGTAACTTTCATACTCGCTTCAAAATGTAAAGAATTATTTTTTTTATTAATCTATAGTTTTCAATAATGTTCTTTTTAACATTACTGTTTTATAATTAATTTCTGGCAATAACATAGGGTAGGCTACAGAGGTAAATGTGAAGTTCTAAATATTTCATGAGATTAAAGTTATTACTGAAATTACTTATTACTCCTAAGATATTACTTAACTAAATTCAGCGGTAATTTAATTTTACTTTTTCATCCGTGCTTAAAAGCTTGAAAGGACGTTAACTTATGTTTTCTGTTAGTTTTTGATGATAATGTTTTGCAGATTTAAGTTTTATCTTGGTTCTGTTGTAATTTAGAATTGTAATTTAGAATTTAAATTTTGAAGTTTTGTAGCTTCATTTAACGTCATGTAGCTTTTTTCATAGCTCAGATTAACTTAATTCAGTTGTCAATAGCTTAAGTCTTATAACTTAGTGATATTCACGCCAACAGGCGTGTGTTTTTACTTTTAATAGAATTATACTAATTTATACAATAAATAAACCTCTAATAATGATGAAGATGATTTATTCCAGTAAAGTTAACAGATCTTGAGTAATGCCAGGTTAGGCATATGCTGTAATGCCAGATTAGGCATATGCTGTAATGCCAGATTAGGCATAGGCTGTAATGCCAGATTAGGCATAGGCTGTAATGCCAGATTAGGCATATGCTGTAATGCCAGATTAGGCATATGCTGTAATGCCAGATTAGGCCTATGTTGTTCCTTGACTCAACACTTCCGGGAAATTACTTTGTAATTTTGCTCAGCAGGTCTGACGCCTATCTTTCATGCCGTCGTTCCTTTGGTCACACCACTTGTTAGCGTTTTTGGGTGCCTCTGATCCCATGGCCTGCTAGCATTTATATATTTTTTGGTCTACTCGAATCAGAGGCTTTGTAAGTGGTTTGGTCTTTGAGGAAATTGGATCTGTTGAATGATTCAGATCTGAGTTAAAACATTATTTTAGTCTTTTTTATTAATCTAAAATTTTGTAAATATAATTACAAGATCATTTCTGCCGCGGTTTTTCTTTTTTTTCTTTTTTCTTTACAGGATGTTACCGGAGTAAAGTTGCGTAAGACAATAACTGTACTTCCATTGTTCAAGAACTGTCCGTCCTGTAACTTCTGAATTGTTTTTAAATGACGTGAGAATGGAGCCTGACACTACTGATATAATCACTTTATGCCGTAAGATGTCTTGCACTGATGGTTCAAAGGTGTTACTGGTAATTTAACACTTCAATAAAATACCAAATGTAGCGCGTGTAAACATTAATGTTCTTACCCTGGCCAATAATAAACTGTTATTTCCTTGCCATAAATTCCGAATTACAAATATAAAAAAAAACTTTCTTGAGGTACTGAAGAATGTTTTAAAATCCCTAGGGTTGTGCAATAAAGTCGATGAAATGAACTATCACTTGGTTATAATATTTAAGAAAATGGTTATTTGCTTAATTAGTTCGAAAGTTAAGTATTAAGTAACTAAATTTAGACAGTTTTTGCCTGAAGGAGTCAAGGTGTAAACAATTGAAAAGTCCTGAACAGAGATGTAATAATTAAATTTATGTGTGGGGTCTATAGCTAGCCTATTTTCAACATAGAAGAATTATTGCTCCCAGAAAGAACAAGAAGTATTATTGTCCCCAGAAAGAACAAATGCTAAATTAATAGTAACTTGCATTATTGAATACTTCGTTCTTTGTTGTTTCAGATACAAAATTTTTATTAACTTGTTCGATGGAAAGAAAGTTTGGTTATTATTTAGGGCTACAGGATGGTTTTTGTTTACAATGAACGGTATAGTAATAGACGACCACTCGCACAAGGTATCGGCTGAATACTGATCCTTAAAGCAAAATTGAAGATATTGTAAAAACGTTGTCTTGTAATTTTAACTGGAGTACCCCGTTGCTACTAATGACTGAACAGGCGTTTGTCTGGTAAAACGCTCCACTCAGATTGTTTCGGTACTGAATGTAGAGTATCTCTCTCTCTCTCTCTCTCTCTCCCTCTCTCTCTCTTTCTGTTTGTGTGTGTGTGTGTGTGTGTGAGAAACTCGTTAGCTATTTCTCATGCTGAAATTTGACTTGAAGTGTGTAAAGTATTGGGAGCCGAGGAAGTTGCTGTTCTGCTGAATAAAAAATTAATTTTACTCATTAGCTATTCTCATGTTGGGATTGTCTTGAGTGTAATCTATAGGAGACAAGGAAGTTAAACTGTTATGCAGAAAGTAAAAAAATTATTTTTACTCCCATGGTCATGTACTAAGCTGCTCTGGAGGTGAATTTTTCTTCTGACACGCAGTAAATTGTCCATAAAATCTTAGTCCATTTTCTCAACCTTAGGCCTGTAACAAGAAAAAATTGTGTACTGTAGAATCTTTGGTTTAACAAAAACTTGGATTGAATGAAAAACCTGGTGAAAAATAAATCCAAAGTAACCACGTATGTGGACAAAATACCGTCAACAGAAAGGAATTGTGGACAGTTAATTTGTCACATGCAAATTAACTATACCATATTTGGATACTTCATATAGACACCGAGAATACCGTCTCTTTCTGTGCAAAGAGAATTCTCTGGAGACGATGGTTATCAGATAACGATGATTTACCCATTAAAGGTCTTTCGAAGTACTTAGCAATTTCCCCGTTTGTTGTTGCTGTCTTAATAAAAGCTGCTGCTATGTCCAGGTAAAGATTAGACTATATAAAGGTCATCAAGGGTGCGTTCTTTTCACAATCTAAAGGAAATGAGTGGAATATAGGGGTATGGAAGAAGAGCTGACGTATAAACAAGTATGCGATCCGTTCTGCTTATTTTGGCCGATTTTTCGAACATTAATGAAGGTTTCGGTTACAACATTGGACTGAGATGTAAGTGAACATGCAGTGATTTAAGTGACATAACTGTTAAATGCTTTTTTTTGTATTACTGTTAAAATCCAGGAGTGAAACAGGTTTCATAGTAGCTAGGAGAGTCCCGGCCAGCAGTGGAAACCCTGGCCCGGGTTTGGCGACACTAGCGACATCTATTGAGAGAAAAACGTGTAATTAGAGAACTGATATGAAGGGAGAACTACTATGAAGAAAAGCCCGGTTGAAAATGGGCACTTATAAACATTTTCGGAGGCAGGACTCCATAGGACTTATTTTCAACTTATGCATCAGTTGAATTAACTAGAAAAGTCCTATTTGATATATTGAAAATAGAAAGTAGGAAGATTGTTGGGGGTCAGAACCAATCTAAAGAGAAAGTAGTTGTGAAATTTCTTGAAAATGAAACCTTTCTGAATGTGGTGCGAGCTTATGAGGATAAAGTGATAAAAATTGACGAAACGGAAACTGTTAAAGTTATCAATATTAGTTCAGGGACGACATACGTCTCAATACGGAATGCCCCATTTGAAATGGACGGTGAAGTAATCATTATGATTCTAAGTAAACATGACAAAGTAGAATCAATCAGAAATAACAGGTCTGCACGCGGTCCTTTTGAGGGAATGTTAAATGGAACGAGGACAGCAAAAATGAAGATAAGGGAGAACATTCCGTCTTCTGTTTATATACTTGGGCATAATATTTCGTTTCTATGCAACGGCCAGAAACGAATATGCTATAAATGTGATAATGAAGGACATATGGGTAATGATTGTGTTGTAGACAAGTTAGGAAGGAAAAATATTTGGACTGAGGATGACTTTCCGGACATGAAACAAGGAACGACAAAAGAAAACAAAGGAAACAGTGAACCCAGTACAGCGGTGGAAGGGCTAGGAGGACCACTAATGAATGGTGAAACGGTCGAAAATTTGGAAAGTAATGTTGAGAATGAGCAAAACAAAGTCGTAATTACCGAGGATATTCAAGATACTGAAGATGTGAGTATGGAACTAGAGGAAGATATGCCAAATTCAGAAGCAAACGAAACGACAGACACAGATTACGGAAGGAACGGGAGGAACGGAAAAAGGTATGTCACAAGACCAAGGTTTTACAGAAGGTATTGCACTGGCTGAAATCAGGGGCGTCATTTAGTGGGGCTGGGGCAACTGCCCCCAAGACTCAAGTTGCCCCCCCAGCCTCAACTTCCCCCTCACCCCACCAAGCCCCAAGAAGTAACAGCAGCTGGTGTTCCATTATTCCTACTGAAATTCAAATGTGTCATCACATTAAATTACATCTGTATATCTATCTATTTTATGTGCTTCAAAAGGCACATAAAATAGCTCAAAATAAAAAAAAAACCAGGTGGTTAGGCTCGCGTTGCTCGCCAAACCGCCTTCGGCCGCCGCCCCCTCGCATCAAAAATCTGAAATGACGCCCCTGGGTGAAATAGATAACGAAGAAATAAGGACTGAGGATTTGGAAGCTAGAACAGTTTGGCAGGGTGCAGAAAGAACCAGTACACAGGATTGGAAGGAATCGACACCGTTTGGTTACATGATATTGAACTGGCTGAAATACGTAACGAAGAAATAAGGACTGAGGATTCGAAAGCTAGAACAGTTTGGCAGGGTGCAGAAAAAGTAAGTAAGTATAGCTTAGTTTTACCAGACCACTGAGCTGATTAACAGCTCTCCCAGAAAGGACCAGTGCACAGGATATGGAAGGAATCGATAACATTTGGTTACAAGATAATGGATTTATAGAATCTGAGTCAGACAAATGTGAAATGATGGGTAATCTTGGTGAAAAAATAAGTGTGAAGCTGAAAAAAGATGACTTGGGTAGATGGAAAAATATTGAGAAATTAGATGAAAAGGAAGAATCTTAAGATGACGACATACACAAGAGAGATGCTAAACGGTCCAAAATTAATTGAATTTGAGAGTAGAATAGTGCATCCATCTTATTTGTTGGGATGTTCATTTATTTAAATATTATAACTATTAACGTAAACTGTTTAAATCATTTGAGTAAACAAATTAAACTCATTGAATTTACGCTCGTGCATAAGATAGACGAAATATGTGTACAAGAACATAATAAAGAGAAAAATTGACTAGAGTATATTGAAAAACATTGCCATGTTATTTGTGTGAGTGTGTTCCAGTATGAAAGCGTATGCCTTTTTACAGCTTTTAATTTCATTTTCATTTTCGTTTATCATCATTGACAAGTGACCTATTAGGTCCCAGTGCTAGGCTTCTAGCCTAGACTTGTCATTCCATCCTAATCCTTTGGGCCAGCCCTATGAGAGCTGATGGTCAGCTCAGTGGTCTGGTTAAACTATCTTAATAATAATAATAATAATATTATAAATTCAACTCATTTATTAAAGGGAGCGACTGCGGTGTTTATAAACAAGCTATCATTGCAAGTGAAAATCATGAAAAATGAGATGGATACAAAGGGCCAAATATTAAGTGTGAAATGTTGTATTGCTGAAGTAGTATTCCAGGTTATAATGTATATATCTGCCCCCTCGGGTAAGGCCAAAAGGAAAGAAAGAAAAGAGTTGTTTAATATTGGTTTGTTATATTTTGCACGAAATAACTTGAAAAATGTTATTATAGCAGGAGACTGGAACTGTGTAACTTGTCAAAGGGATGTCTCTACAGGTGACAAATGTTTCTTGTCCAAAGCATTGATAAGCTTAAAAAATTCAGTAAGGTTAAAAGATGTATGGGTTTTGAAAAACAATTTTGTAGACTTTACATATATAAAGAGGAATTATGGCTCTAGAATTGATAGAATTTATGTAAAGGATTTTGCTTGTAATGTTACTGAAACTGTAAACATTCCCATTAGTTGGTCTGATCACATTTTAAAAACTAGCATTAAAATAGATGATAATGTGAAATGGGGTCATGGATATTGGAAATTAAATTGTAAAATTTTAGAGAGTTACCTTGCTGATGGGAACTTTCAACTGATGTGGAACGATTTAAAGATGAAGAGTGATAACCATGTTATTGGCAATATAAATGATTGGTGGATATATACAAAAGAGCGTATAAAGAGCTTTTTCGTGAAAGCATCAAAGCAAAAGGCACAGGAAAAGTGTGGGTTATTGAATGTATTGAAAGCACATCTTAGGAATTTTTATCATCATCATTATGTTACAGGCAGTCAATCTGAAAAGATATCTGAATTAGAGGAACGGATAAAAACAATAGAAGATGAAATATGTGAAGGGGTAAAAGTTAGATTAAGAACAGAGGAAAGAATTCAAGGCGAAAAAATGTCGCATTATCTTTTAGGAAAAGAAAAAACTCCTGTGGCAATGATATCCAATTTAAAAACAAAGGAGGGGGTATATGTAACGGATAATAAAGCCACGGAAATACATACAGTAGAGTACTAGGAAAAATTGTACAATAAATATGAATGTAATATCCAGGTTCAAAATAGAGTTTTAGATGTTATTCGGTCTGTGATAGGCAATGAGGAAAATGAATTATTAACAGCAGAGGTAGATGAAAACGAAGTATGGGACTTTATATCATCGATGAAAAATGGAAAAGCACCTGACAGATGGATTACCAGTAGAATTTTATAAGAAAATGTGGGATATAATAAAAGTAGAATTTTTAGATGTAATTAAGTATATCTTTAAAAATATAGTGATTGGTACTGACATGAACAAGGGAATACTGAAATTACTCTGGAAGGATGATACTTCACACTCCATTGATAATTTAAGACCTGCCACATTACTAAATGTTGATTACAAAATAGCTACAAAGATAATTGTAAATAGCTTAAAAGGGTTACTTCCACTGTGCATATCACCTGAACAGTTCTGTAGTGTCCCAGGAAGATCAATAACAAAAGTAAATACAACGGTAAGAGATATGATATATTACATAAATGAGAAAGATATGCAAGCTGCTTTAATTAATTTAGATTGGTCAAAGGCCTTTGATAGAGTAGATTTGGAGTTTTTGTTTAAGGTGCTAGAACGGTTTGGATTTTCCTTTAAGTTCATTGGTCTAATAAGAACGCTGTACACAAATGCAAATAGTGTGGTGAGTATTAATGGCAACCTAACTAAGCCCTTTTCCATCAAAAGATCAGTCAGACAAGGTTGTCCTTTGTCGATGATGTTTTTCATAATAGCGCAAGAGCCATTGTGTAGATTGTTGAAACAAAGAGTTGGTAAATGTTCTCCTGAAATGCCAAATAATCTAAGAATTTGTGTTGTTGGGTATGCAGACGATAGCTTTATTGTAGCATGTAGAGATGAAGGGATAGAAGAAAGTTTTAAGATCTTAAAAATGTATGAGGATGCTACTGATGCTTCTCTTAACTTGAATAAAACTAGCATATTTGGGTTAGGGCAATGGAAAAACAGAACCTTATGGCCAGTACAAAATTTGAACATACAAACCGATAGCTGTAAAAATTTTGGGTATAACCTATTTTAATGATTTTTGTAAAACAAGGGAGGAAAATTGGAACAAAATTAGAGGAAATGTGGTGAAAATGGTCGGCTTTTCACATAATAGGAAGTTAACAATATTTCAAAAAGCTCTGGTCATTAATAGGAAGTTTTTATCAAAGTGTTGGTATATAGCCCATGTGATATCGATCCCAAAAAATATTGAGAAGCAGATAGAAAAATGTATTTTCAAGTATTTTGGAAAGGTTATCACAAGCCAATTAGTAGGAAAACATGTTTGCCAAGATTAGAAGGAGCGTATGGAGTAGTAAAAATTGGCTATAAAGTAAAGGCAATTCTCTTTTGTTTATAAGAGTTTTTCAAAAAGAGAGTTTGGGTATGAGCTATTGATATATTACTGTAAAATGAAAGGAAACTGCTTATTAAGTGATAATGGAATTAAAGATGCTGCAGTAATAACCACCCCCTATTATGAAGAAATAATGAATACTTTAAGACTAGTCACCAAGATGGGTGGATGTGTATCCAATGTATATAGATTTTTAATGGTGATAACTATAAGCCAAATGTTCAAATTAACTACCCATTGTTTAACTGGAAGAAGATATGGGTAAATGTAAATAGCAAATTTATAGACCCACATGTTCGAGAAGTATTGTATAAATATATATACATGAAGTATTGCCAACTCGGGACAGATTACATATGATGAATATAGTACAAGATGATGTATGTAGCACTTGTTGGGAAAAAGAAACTATGACGCATTTATTTTATTTTTGTAGTATGAATAAAAAGTTAATAGAATGGTTTAAAAAGGTGTTTAAAGCTTCGTGTAAAGTCAGAACTAAGAATTTTCTTCAAGTACTAAAATTTGATTTTGAAACAAATAGTTTGAAAGATAGGAACACTGCAAATGTATTATTAGCAGATTTTTTATCTGGTATTTGGTATAGTTA
>NC_089783.1:16376781-16394281 GCF_040412425.1 Macrobrachium rosenbergii | reverse complement strand
TAAATAGGGCAAAAGTATCATCCACATATCTCCTATAGTAAAGGGGTTTAAAGGATTCGGGACAGTTGTTTAAAAACTCTTCTTCTAAATGTGCCATAAAAAAATTTGCGAAGAGAGGGCCCAATGGGGACCCCATAGCAACTCCCTCGACCTGCAAGTAAAGTTGTTTGTTAAAAATAAAAGCAGAATCTTGCACTGCAAGTTCCAAGAGAGACTTAAAAAGTTGTCTATTAAAACCGTGAAAGATAACACCACTCTCATAAAAAACTTTGTCCAGAATAATCTCAATAGTTTCGGAGACTGGCACATTTGTGAATAACGACTCAACGTCTAAACTGGCCATATATAAATCACCATCCTGATGTACTATTTGTTGTTGGAAGTCAAAGCCATTTTTTAGCTCAAACTGGGGTAATCATTTAATAAGTGAACTAAGTACTTAGAGATATTATAGGAAGGGCTATTATACGAAGACATAATTGGCCTGATAGGTATGCCATCCTTATGGATCTTAGGGAGCCCATACAAAATGCCAAACGATGACCCTGTAACAAACAATTTTTGGAAGGTTTCTTCATTTAAGATGTTATCTTTCTTTAATTTTCTAAGGAATCTATTAATCTTATCTTCCCTTCTGTAGATTTCTAAGAAGCTAGGTTCTCCAATCAGTAAAAATTTTGTATTATCAGAAAGTACTGAATTAACTTTATGTAGATAGTCTTGTTTATTCATTAACACTACTCCCTTGCCCTTGTCGGGTTTGCAAATAACGATATTTTCCACTTTACTTAAATTTCTTAAAATTTCCAAATCTTCCTTTCTAAAGAAGGGAGCCCATTTATTTTTTAAGTTCTTATAGGTGTCATGCAGGAGAAGAGAAAGTTTCTGTTGCAAGCTACTGAGATTAGCACTAGCACAATTCAAACCCTTGAGTCTTTGGAACAACACCTCAAAAGGAAAGTAAAAATACGAGAAATTAGGTCTATATGACGGAATATAGAAGTCCAGGCCGAAAGATAAAAGAAACTCTTCCTCTTCGAAAGAACATAGTCAGAATAGTTAAAAATACAAGTGCTACGCTCATCAAAATTGGGAATACAAACGCCTAGAGATTTCAGTTTCCTCTGGTGGCGCAAGTGAACATCAGAGATAAAATTATTAACATATTAAAAAACAACTTCTTAAAAACAATCACATCAATAAATGATAATAACCGAAAAAGTCTTTCTTGAAGTGCCAAACAATCCTTACGTAAACCATCAGAGATTCGTTGTTTGTAGGCAATTTCTTTAGAGAGCAGTTCATCTAGGGCGTTCCGGTAGAAATCTGTGCGATATAAAGAAGTCTTGTATAACTTGAATCTAACAAATTTCGGGTAGATGCCGCTGTGCTGACAGTATAATAAAAAATCAAGGTCACATTTTGCTTTCTCTTGCTTAAGGGTCAACTTTTCAAGCTGTCTGGCGAGTTTCAAGGTTGAAGGAGGATATCGAGGTCTAAGGATCTGGGCAAAATGGTGAGCCGAGCGCAATCGCAACTTCAGGAGGAACAGTACGGGAAGCAACAGACGAAGCATCTCCAGGGCGAAACACACATTCAGGCGGAAGTACACAACAGCAAGCAGGAGTCCAAAGAAGACGACAGTCAACAAAACAGTTGCATATTTATTAAGAAACGTTTCGTGTTACTTAAACACATCATCAGTCTGTAAAATTGAAAAATACACATTAATTCTCTAATTTAAAATAAAAGCTAAATTAAAAACCGGCAGTTAAATTCTTTAAAATTACAACATACATAAAAAGTAAAAAGAAAGGAGATTTTTTCTAAGTCTACCTGATCAATAGAAGGGGAAAGACGAAGTGAGACCACAAGCTCACGCATGCCCAGAGTACACTTAGGCCAAGTGCAGAGGAGAAGAAGACACGTTGGAGTTTAAAAGAGGTGCATGACGTTTAATAAACAAAGACTCAAGGGTCGTTAAATAAGCCGATTGTTTGGTAGTTCCCATGATGGAAAAATGTTTTTTATCTATATTAACCTTGCATTTAACGGCATGATTTCTAATGCTAGAAAATTCGGGATTAGTTATACGTGAGCCAGTTCTGTAGCTCAGACCTAAGTGGCTATAATAACGGACCTGCAACATTCTCTTTGATGAGCCAACATAACTACCAAGACATCTTGGGCATTCAAATTTGTAAATAATATTGGACTTCATAAAGGTCTGTAGCTTGTCCTTATAATTAAAAAAGCCGCCAATCTTTAGAGTGTTAGAAATCCAAACTCTTTTTCAATTATTTGTTTGACTTTGGATCTAAGAAAGTCGGAGTGCGTAAATGGTATCGTAGCGTACATAGTCAGTTTAGGAACATTATATTTCACAATAGAATCCGAAAAGTTACGTGCTACAACCTTGTTAACTATTTTATAAAAAAGTCTTTGTGGAATTTTTGGTAAAATACTCCAGTAAAAATTCAATTTCGGAGTGGAAATTTGCCCAGCTAGATGTATAACGGAGGGCTCTAAAAACTAGAGTTGTTATGGCATTAATTTTAAAAGAGAAGAAACACGAACTATAAAAGTTACCTCCAAGGCCTGTATAAGTACTTTTCTAAAAACTGATGTACTAAAATTATGGTCAGAGCGGGTGATTTTTACGTCTAAAAAAGCTAGTGTATTCTCAGTCTCCTGCTCAATAGTAAATCTAATGTTGGGATGGCTAGAGTTAACGTAATCTAGAAAAGATTGACATTGCCACGAATGTTTAAATAGGGCAAAAGTATCATCCACATATCTCCTATAGTAAAGGGGTTTAAAGGATTCGGGACAGTTGTTTAAAACTCTTCTTCTAAATGTGCCATAAAAAACATTTGCGAAGAGAGGGCCCAATGGGGACCCCATAGCAACTCCCTCGACCTGCAAGTAAAGTTGTTTGTTAAAAATAAAAGCAGAATCTTGCACTGTAAGTTCCAAAGAGACTTAAAAAGTTGTCTATTAAAACCGTGAAAGATAACACCACTCTCATAAAAAAACTTTGTCCAGAATAATCTCAATAGTTTCGGAGACTGGCACATTTGTGAATAACGACTCAACGTCTAAACTGGCCATATATAAATCACCATCCTGATGTACTATTTGTTGTTGGAAGTCAAAGCCATTTTTTTAGCGCAAACTGGGGTAATCATTTAATAAGTGAACTAAGTACTTAGAGATATTATAGGAAGGGCTATTATACGAAGACATAATTGGCCTGATAGGTATGCCATCCTTATGGATCTTAGGAGCCCATACAAAATGCCAAACGATGACCCTGTAACAAACAATTTTTGGAAGGTTTCTTCATTTAAGATGTTATCTTTCTTTAATTTTCTAAGGAATCTATTAATCTTATCTTCCCTTCTGTAGATTTCTAAGAAGCTAGGTTCTCCAATCAGTAAAAATTTTGTATTATCAGAAAGTACTGAATTAACTTTATGTAGATAGTCTTGTTTATTCATTAACACTACTCCCTTGCCCTTGTCGGGTTTGCAAATAACGATATTTTCCACTTTACTTAAATTTCTTAAAATTTCCAAATCTTCCTTTCTAAAGAAGGAGCCCATTTATTTTTAAGTTCTTATAGGTGTCATGCAGGAGAAGAGAAAGTTTCTGTTGCAAGCTACTGAGATTAGCACTAGCACAATTCAAACCCTTGAGTCTTTGGAACAACACCTCAAAAGGAAAGTAAAAATACGAGAAATTAGGTCTATATGACGGAATACAGAAGTCCAGGCCGAAAGATAAAAGAAACTCTTCCCTCTTCGAAAGAACATAGTCAGAATAGTTAAAAATACAAGTGCTACGCTCATCAAAATTGGGAATACAAACGCCTAGAGATTTCAGTTTCCTCTGGTGGCGCAAGTGAACATCAGAGATAAAATTATTAACATATTTAAAAAACAACTTCTTAAAAACAATCACATCAATAAATGATAATAACCGAAAAAGTCTTTCTTGAAGTGCCAAACAATCCTTACGTAAATTTTTTTAAAATTAATGCCATAACAACTCTAGTTTTTAGAGCCCTCCGTTATACATCTAGCTGGGCAAATTTCCACTCCGAAATTGAATTTTTACTGGAGTATTTTACCAAAAATTCCACAAAGACTTTTTTATAAAATAGTTAACAAGGTTGTAGCACGTAACTTTTCGGATTCTATTGTGAAATATAATGTTCCTAAACTGACTATGTACGCTACGATACCATTTACGCACTCCGACTTTCTTAGATCCAAAGTCAAACAAATAATTGAAAAAGAGTTTGGATTTCTAACACTCTAAAGATTGGCGGCTTTTTTAATTATAAGGACAAGCTACAGACCTTTATGAAGTCCAATATTATTTACAAATTTGAATGCCCAAGATGTCTTGGTAGTTATGTTGGCTCATCAAAGAGAATGTTGCAGGTCCGTTATTATAGCCACTTAGGTCTGAGCTACAGAACTGGCTCACGTATAACTAATCCCGAATTTTCTAGCATTAGAAATCATGCCGTTAAATGCAAGGTTAATATAGATAAAAACATTTTTCCATCATGGGAACTACCAAACAATCGGCTTATATTTAACGACCCTTGAGTCTTTGTTTATTAAACGTCATGCACCTCTTTTAAACTCCAACGTGTCTTCTTCTCCTCTGCACTTGGCCTAAGTGTACTCTGGGCATGCGTGAGCTTGTGGTCTCACTTCGTCTTTCCCTTCTATTGATCAGGTAGACTTAGAAAAAATCTCCTTTCTTTTTACTTTTTATGTATGTTGTAATTTTAAAGAATTTAACTGCCGTTTTTTAATTTAGCTTTTATTTTAAATTAGAGAATTAATGTGTATTTTTCAATTTTACAGACTGATGATGTGTTTAAGTAACACGAAACGTTTCTTAATAAATATGCAACTGTTTTGTTGACTGTCGTCTTCTTTGGACTCCTGCTTGCTGTTGTGTACTTCCGCCTGAATGTGTGTTTCGCCCTGGAGATGCTTCGTCTGTTGCTTCCCGTACTGTTCCTCCTGAAGTTGCGATTGCGCTCGGCTCACCATTTTGCCCAGATCCTTAGACCTCGATATCTCCTTCAACCTTGAAACTCGCCAGACAGCTTGAAAAGTTGACCCTTAAGCAAGAGAAAGCAAAATGTGACCTTGATTTTTTATTATACTGTCAGCACAGCGGCATCTACCCGAAATTTGTTAGATTCAAGTTATACAAGACTTCTTTATATCGCACAGATTTCTACCGGAACGCCCTAGATGAACTGCTCTCTAAAGAAATTGCCTACAAACAACGAATCTCTGATGGTTTACGTAAGGATTGTTTGGCACTTCAAGAAAGACTTTTTCGGTTATTATCATTTATTGATGTGATTGTTTTTAAGAAGTTGTTTTTTAAATATGTTAATAATTTTATCTCTGATGTTCACTTGCGCCACCAGAGGAAACTGAAATCTCTAGGCGTTTGTATTCCCAATTTTGATGAGCGTAGCACTTGTATTTTTAACTATTCTGACTATGTTCTTTCGAAGAGGGAAGAGTTTCTTTTATCTTTCGGCCTGGACTTCTGTATTCCGTCATATAGACCTAATTTCTCGTATTTTTACTTTCCTTTTGAGGTGTTGTTCCAAAGACTCAAGGGTTTGAATTGTGCTAGTGCTAATCTCAGTAGCTTGCAACAGAAACTTTCTCTTCTCCTGCATGACACCTATAAGAACTTAAAAAATAAATGGGCTCCCTTCTTTAGAAAGGAAGATTTGGAAATTTTAAGAAATTTAAGTAAAGTGGAAAATATCGTTATTTGCAAACCCGACAAGGGCAAGGAGTAGTGTTAATGAATAAACAAGACTATCTACATAAAGTTAATTCAGTACTTTCTGATAATACAAAATTTTTACTGATTGAGAACCTAGCTTCTTAGAAATCTACAGAAGGGAAGATAAGATTAATAGATTCCTTAGAAAATTAAAGAAAGATAACATCTTAAATGAAGAAACCTTCCAAAAATTGTTTGTTACAGGGTCATCGTTTGGCATTTTGTATGGGCTCCCTAAGATCCATAAGGATGGCATACCTATCAGGCCAATTATGTCTTCGTATAATAGCCCTTCCTATAATATCTCTAAGTACTTAGTTCACTTATTAAATGATTACCCCAGTTTGCACTAAAAAATGGCTTTGACTTCCAACAACAAATAGTACATCAGGATGGTGATTTATATATGGCCAGTTTAGACGTTGAGTCGTTATTCACAAATGTGCCAGTCTCCGAAACTATTGAGATTATTCTGGACAAAGTTTTTTATGAGAGTGGTGTTATCTTTCACTGTTTTAATAGACAACTTTTTAAGTCTCTCTTGGAACTTGCAGTGCAAGATTCTGCTTTTATTTTTAACAAACAACTTTACTTGCAGGTCGAGGAGTTGCTATGGGGTCCCCATTGGGCCCTCTCTTCGCAAATTTTTTATGGCACATTTAGAAGAAGAGTTTTTAAACAACTGTCCCTGAATCCTTTAAACCCCTTTACTATAGGAGATATGTGGATGATACTTTTGCCCTATTTAAACATTCGTGGCAATGTCAATCTTTTCTAGATTACGTTAACTCTAGCCATCCCAACATTAGATTTACTATTGAGCAGGAGACTGAGAATACACTAGCTTTTTTAGACGTAAAAATCACCCGCTCTGACCATAATTTTAGTACATCAGTTTTTAGAAAAAGTACTTATACAGGCCTTGGAGGTAACTTTTATAGTTCGTGTTTCTTCTCTTTTAAAATTAATGCCATAACAACTCTAGTTTTTAGAGCCCTCCGTTATACATCTAGCTGGGCAAATTTCCACTCTGAAATTGAATTTTTACTGGAGTATTTTACCAAAAATTCCACAAAGACTTTTTATAAAATAGTTAACAAGGTTGTAGCACGTAACTTTTCGGATTCTATTGTGAAATATAATGTTCCTAAACTGACTATGTACGCTACGATACCATTTACGCACTCCGACTTTCTTAGATCCAAAGTCAAACAAATAATTGAAAAAGAGTTTGGATTTCTAACACTCTAAAGATTGGCGGCTTTTAATTATAAGGACAAGCTACAGACCTTTATGAAGTCCAATATTATTTACAAATTTGAATGCCCAAGATGTCTTGGTAGTTATGTTGGCTCATCAAAGAGAATGTTGCAGGTCCGTTATTATAGCCACTTAGGTCTGAGCTACAGAACTGGCTCACGTATAACTAATCCCGAATTTTCTAGCATTAGAAATCATGCCGTTAAATGCAAGGTTAATATAGATAAAAACATTTTTCCATCATGGGAACTACCAAACAATCGGCTTATTTAACGACCCTTGAGTCTTTGTTTATTAAACGTCATGCACCTCTTTTAAACTCCAACGTGTCTTCTTCTCCTCTGCACTTGGCCTAAGTGTACTCTGGGCATGCGTGAGCTTGTGGTCTCACTTCGTCTTTCCCCTTCTATTGATCAGGTAGACTTAGAAAAATCTCCTTTCTTTTTACTTTTTATGTATGTTGTAATTTTAAAGAATTTAACTGCCGTTTTTAATTTAGCTTTATTTTAAATTAGAGAATTAATGTGTATTTTTCAATTTTACAGACTGATGATGTGTTTAAGTAACACGAAACGTTTCTTAATAAATATGCAACTGTTTTGTTGACTGTCGTCTTCTTTGGACTCCTGCTTGTTATTTATTTATATATATATATATATATATATATATATATATATATATATATATATATATATATATATATATATATATGCAGTACAATCCTTTGAAAGGCTTTTGAGTAATGTTGCCAATTCCACGCCCTACCTAAAGGGTTTCTTGTTGGAAGACGTGAAATATTTTTTGGTGTTAGCCTGTCAAATGTTGATCTGACCCAATACTTCAGCATAACTTCACTGATCAGCCTGACAATTTATATATATTTACCTATATCCCTCTTTTACTTGACAGGAGTCCTCTTCAAGTAGCTGCTCTTCCATTTTCATCTCGTATTTTGTGACGAAGTTGCTAGTCACAGCCACTTGTACATTTCCTTCAGTGTCTCAAGGCTATCAAGAAACTACAAGGCATAAAATTCTCTGTTCAAGTCAACCACGGCATATTTGGATTTAACAGAATGTGCCTAGAATTCTCAGCATCTACCACAAATCAAACATTGGCTATGATACAGATGAGGTAAGTGTCATCACCAGTACAGTAGACTAACGGATCTCATATATATATATATATATATATATATATATATATATATATATATATATATATATATATATATATATATATATGGAATGTGTGAAAGATTTTTTAAATCAACTTCCTTTGTGGAGATGAAGTGTGCATGTTAAATTCAAACAAAAGAGAAATGGGTGAAGCTGTTGAGATGAACTGTTTGTGTATTGTATATGACACAAGGAAATTAGTAGGATGAGAAATTTAGAGATATTCAGATGAAAATATAGTAGAAAAGTTAGCATGGTTCAAAGGATTAATCAGGGTATTTTGAGGTGTTTTGATCATGTGAAAAGAAAGGACAGCGATAGGTTCGTTGAAGAGTCTACAACTGAGAGAATTACAGGGGAAAAGAGGTAGAAAGACCTAGAAATGGCTGGATGCATGGTGGGATCTTTCCTAGATAGTGAACCCCATGGGTTTTAACCTGGTATGTATCCACTTTTGCTGCATGTCTAGTACAAGCTTGTTGGGGGTTACTGTTGTAAACATAAACAAAAGACTGTAAATATCATAAAGATATGACAACCAAGAAATATCAGTCCTAGACAACGACCCCCGAAAACCCTCGGGGGTCACTATCTAGGAAAGATCCGCATAGTGTGAAAGAAGTCCTGGAGAGGAAGACTGAATCTCCAGGAAGGTGCAAGAATGCATGGAGACAAGGCTGCATGGCACAGCGTGTGTAGGCATAATATGTTTTCCTGCTAAGCCTTTTGTGTATAAATAGTGGGCAGTAAGTTGGCCAAGGCATCAGCCATTAGAGAGAATAAGGTCCAGTCTCAGGCTGACCAGCACAGCCTTTTGATGGGTCCGTTTCAGTTCAAGGATATTTTTCTACGCCTACACCATTTCAGATAGTCTAGCTTATCCATTACATGCCCTTTATTGTTAACACTCACTAGAAAATATTGAAAACCATACATTTCTTTACCTTTTCATCTTGTACTTTTTTTATGTAGAATAAACTCAGTAATACTTTTTTTATGTAGAATAAACTCAGTAACCTGGTAGGTATCTCTTTTAGGAGAAGTTCACTCCGAAATAAACCACTGTTCTTCAGGCTTGGGCAGTGCCATAGCCTTTCTACAGGGGTCTTCCATTGTTTTGGATGGTAGCTCCTTTGCTTGGGGGTACACTCAAGCAAACTTTTCTGTCAATTCTCTCTTCTTGTTTTCCAAGTGGTGTGAAGGGCAGGCTTAGTAGAAGGCAAGAGGTTGTTGCCTCATCTCTATCATTTATGTTGTCTTCATCTTTGCTCGTGACTTCATTTTCAAAACCATCACTACTGTCTTTGTTTCTGGCAAAGCCTCCCAGGTGAATAGTCTAATTCCAGCGATAGCTTTGTCTTTACATGGGCATATGTTTTCAATATTTATTTTACATGCACATATTGTTCCTGTTATTATTTGTGTTAGTTTGCAAATATTCCTTCATGTTTGATTTATATATTATTGTTTTTTTCTGGTAATATTGAACTTAATCTTGGTCCACAGAATTAATCATGAAAATGTCCGATTTTATATAGTACTACCTGAATTGCGACATATTGCAGAACTGCTGATTCGAGGGTTTAAGAACCCCATTTTACTCAAGTGTAATGCCATTCCAAGGGTCTGAGGAATTGTCTTACAGTAGAAAGGGATGACTTTATGGCTGTTTGGTAACCAAAATGGCAGCAGCTCAGGGAACTGACTTGACTCTGAGGTTTGTTTCATTTTCATTGGTGATTAAAATGCTCATCTTACTGAATGGCTCGAGTTTTTCCACTGTTTCTGGTTGAAACCAATTAAAATGAACTCACACACCAATCTAGCAACCATCTTGATCTTATATGCACAGATGATACAAGGATTGTGCCTTGTGAAGTAGGTTCACCAATGGGCTCATTTGATCATAGTTTGATGAAGGTTGATGTGGAGATGAATCAGGTTGTTTCTGATGTTAGCTTTTAATGAAAGGTATACTTGAAATCCTAGGCCAATTGGGATGGTATTTACTGTGGCCTTATCGAGGTCAGCTGGAACAGTACAGTATTTATAGAATTCTGAATATTATTGAGTATTTAAATGATCTTCTTAACACTATTATTGAGTGGATAATTCCTTCTGAAATAATCAAAATTCCTCTTAAAGTAATCCATGGTTTAATGCTGTGCATAAGCTTGCCATTATTAAAAACAAATTTATCATTAATGGAAGAAAAATTGGTAGGACTTTTTTGTGGAGTCAAGCTCAGGTAGGCTATGAGAGATGATGTAAGAGCTTATATTGAGGATGTGAAGAAGATCTTGCTCTCTAGTGGTGATCACCATAAGTGGTGGTCTTCCTTCAAGTCGTCATTGTTTGTAGTTGATTCTATAGCATGCCTCCTCTTGTAGGAATTAAAGCACTGCTGTTTATTGACCTACACAGGTGGCAGAACTTTTGGCTCAAGTCTTTGTAAGCAAACAGTGTGGTAAGTCCTTGGTGTTGACTCAGTCATGCTATCCAAAGTGTAAGTTGTGTTCAATGGCCTTCAGATCTATAGAAGTCAAAATTTTGCAAAGGGGGCTTGACATAGATGATAACAGGATCTTTCCAGTCCCCCCCCTTTTTTTTTTTTTAAGACGGCTGATTTCATTACTCCTAAGATTACTATTTTCCAAAAGTTAGTTGGACTTATGAGTTTTCCTTCTGTCTGGAGGAAGGGAAACATTGCTGCATTTCCTAAAGGACTAAGTGTGTTGTCACGCCCCTCGAAATATGGAACGATTTCAGTTACCCTGTTTCTTTTAAGGCTTTTGAAAAGTTGCACCCAAAGTGTCTGGTAGGTTTGTTGAAGACAGTAGCCTGCTACCAGCATTGCACTTCCGGGAAGGGACAAGTCAGTGCCGCCAACTCAACACTGCTGACTCACCACTGCCCAACTCAGCGCCAGGACAGCCAAATGCCAGGACAACTCACCAGAAGCCAAGTCAGTGCTAATGAGCGTTTCGGAACAACGGTTTGTTTCTCAACTTGTCAACCACTTTTGCCGAAAGTATTTATATAATTTCAAACGATTCGTAGAAGGAATTCTTGATATACCAAGAATTCATAGCCTCATACCGGTGTTGGCTGTTATAGTGTGTACATCTCTTAGATCGGCTTTAAGATGTAGAGATTTTGAAAGTAGGTTTTGTGAAAAAAATTTCAAAGTTTTCATCACACTCAAAATGAGAAGAGAGCAAATTCTTAGTAAAAGAGGAAAAGAAAAATTTGCACGCGAAGACTATTTATTTGTATTTGATAAGTTTAGTATAAGAGGCAACAGAAAAATTTTGGCGTTGTAACCCAGGTTCTTGGTTACAATGCAAGGATTCATACAAAATTTGGAGCAGTTATCAAGGAGGTAAACAAGCATTACCACAATTCGTCAGCAGCCAGTGTAGAAGTGGCTAAAGTGCATGCAGCCTTGAAACGTCGTGCCGAAGACGCCGTTGGAAAGCCAAGCATAGTAATAAGTGAAGGAAAACGATTAAAAGCAAAAGAAGAGCCGTAAGCGCTCCCCCTCCAAATCTGTATTTCCTCAAGAGTTAGAGTTGCTGCACCAGTACAAAATTTACATTCCAGAAGAAGGAAGAGATTAAAGCGATGGTGGCCACGGATTACACAGAATTTTGCTTTTTGGAAGAGAAAGATGGCTGCAGTATTTACAGTCATCTGATACTTGGTATGCCAATGGAACTTTTAAGATAGCACCAAGATTATTTCTGTAGGGTTACATTATTCTTGTAAAGAAATTCGATGGAGTTATTCCGATTATCTAACCTCTTTTGCCAAACAGGCAGCGCTCAACTTATGCAAAGATGTTTGAAATGCTCAAAAATGTCGAGCCTACACTAAACCCAACATCTCTTATTTGAAACTTTGAGCAGGCAGCCTTTACAGTCATGAAAGAAGTATTTCCAGAAGTTGAAGTAAAAGGAAGTTTTTTCCATTTATGAGAAAATACGCACAAAAAGATAACTGCCAACAATGATGCCAGATTTGCACTAAAAGCCAAGGTGATATTGAGTTTAGCATTTGTTCCTCATCCTCATATTAAGACTTATATTGACGCCCTCTCTGTGGACATACCTGAAGAACTTGCAGCATTGTTGAATTGGTTCGAAGACAACTATACTGGAAGACCAAATCGACGTGGAACCAGTAGCAGACCTCCTCTCTTCCCCCCTGAAATGTGGAATATTTACGAGAGGACGTTGCACAAGGAAGATCGGACAAATAACCATGTTGAAGCAGCAAATACAAGACTGCAAACAGAGCCGGGGATGGACCGCCCCACAATATGGAGATTCATTACGGGGCTGCCGAAGGTGCAAAGAAACCGAGAGACATTTTTCAAGCAGTTAATTGGAGGTCATCCCCCTCCCCTTAAATTGAAGAAGTATATGAAGGCAGATGAAAGAATTTTGCAGATTGTTTCTTTTCACAACGATCTCCCACTGAATATTTGAGAGGAATTGCATGCAAGTTTCAGTAAATTTCTTAACTAAAGTTTAAGTCATGCGTTTAAAAATTGATCCCTAGTAAATTACTTTTATTCGGTTTTAAAAAGGTGTGTTTTAAAATGGTTATTAATAAATTAATTTTATTTGTTTTTAAAAATTCGACGAAAAAGTCAGTGAGTTGCCCTGGCGTTGAGTTTGCTGGTGTTGAGTTATCCTGGCACTGAGTTGTCTTGGGATTGAGTTGTCCGGGCACTGAGTTGTCTTGGCATTGAGTTGTCCTGGCACTGAGTTGTCTTGACACTGAGTTGTCCTGGCACTGAGTTGGCGGTGGTGAGTCGGCGGTGAAAAGTCGTCTTGTACGCTAACACTTCATTCTAAGTGTTCTTGTAGGTTTGTTGAAGATAATAACCTGCTACCAGTATTACACTTTGGGTTTCGTAAAGGCCTTGCTACTTGTGATGCACTCTTGTCAATATCTACTGTGTTGCAGAGTGTACTTGATGAAGGGTGCAGAGGCACACATGGTTGGTTTAGGTTTGAGTGCAGTCTTTGACCATGTAAATCACAAAGCACTTATCTACAAGCTAAGAGTTTTGTGAGTTGATGGATCTTTTAATAATATTCTAAGTGAATTTTTATTAGGCAAAACCAAAAGGGTCCGTGTTGTTACCCAGTATAGTAGCTTTAAAATGTCATGACAGGTGTTCCTCAAGGTAATGTTCTTGGACGTTTGCTGTTATTATCTATACTAGATAATAACAGCCTGGAGAACAAGTTAATTGCATATGCTGATGATGCTACTCTTCTAGCTATTATGCTACTCTTCTAGCTGTTGTTCCTTCTCTGAGCCACTCTTCTATAACTCAAAGTATGATAGTGATTCCAGAACACTTTTACCTTAGCATCTGGATTCACGTTTAAGTGGTGTGGTTTGAAATGTCAGTGACTCTTTTAAGATTTTCTGTGCAACTTTCAATAAGAAATTGATTTTTGAGAGGCATACATGAAATGCTGCTTCCTGTTTCTCAAAATGTTGGTATCATGCGGAAATGTTTGGGAATGTTGCGGGAAGAAGCTGTTATATATAAGTGTTTGAACTCTTCTTCCTCCTTTTTTGGAAAAATGTTCTCCCGTGTGGTCTTTTGGTGCTGACTTTCATCTTAAACTCTTGGATATAGTTATGACGGCAGTCAAGTTTATTTTGCCAACTCTTAATGTTGACTTGTGGCGCAGTACTGAAGCTAGGTCATTTGTTTGTTGCTGAAAATATGATACAACAACAAACATCTGCTCTCTTCTTTACCTGACCTAGCTATTTTTGCTCGCAACACTAGGCAGGTTACTACCGCAAATGTTATGTGGTTTTCTAGTGTCAGGTTTATTACAACTCAATTTGCTAGGATTTTTATCTTTGCTGCAACTAGAATGTATAATTGTTTACGTAGTGCGGCTGTGAAATCTTCTGATCTCGAGATATTTAAGCGATAAGCAAATTCATTCCTGGCGTTCTGCTGACGTCTCCTGAATTTCATGTGTATCGATTATATTTTCTTTTTCCTCATATCTATTTATTTATCAGCTTTTCCTATAACTTGTCCCTCTTTGCAGGTTGATTTCCCTTTGGAACCCTTATGGATTTATAGTCTGTTGAAATTTTCAAAAAACAGAGACAAAGAACTGACTCAAGTTTTTATATTCCGATCCATTTTTATGTAATGAAAAGTAACATATACATTCAAACCCTAAGTTGGAGGATTGAAGTACAATGCTCAGACAGTTTCGATACATCACGTCTCTTCTTTACCGTGAATAATTTCGTGTGGTTCATTCGGATTACATAGAAGGAAGATTTATTCTCATAAATATGTTTTTTCCTATTATTCATAACAGTCCGATACTGAGCTTCTGACTGGGTGCACTATATACTTAGCATTATTGGTTTTTACTGACAGGGGTAATGATAGATTAATATATCATTTACATTTTTGTGTAATTTAGCGAGTTTGCAATACAAGAAATGTGATTTTAATGTACTTGGTGAGTCAAGAACCACTATATAATTGCTTTGTATATTAATAGGTCACTTGACTATAGTTTTGCAGTGTTTTTTTAGTATGTTTTTTGAGCTTTGATCCAAAATAAATTTCGCTTTGTGGAGGTCATCACTTAGTTCCAGTTAAGTTACAGAGATTTACCCGTGTTTACAGACACTAACTATAATCTACATAAACGTAATTGTGACCCCTAAGTTGTTGGGGATGTAAAATAGAAAAAAAATTGGAAAGCCATCAGCTTTAAACTTGACATTGGAATCGGTAATCAAAACCATGAATTATGAGGCTCAATCTTATTCTTTTCTAAAGAACTGGAAATTTTATATCCTTCAGGTTACGGGAGTTGAAAGCATCTGTGTTAATTTCAGAGGCTCGTTTGTCATCTCCATTTTTATAAACAAGGATCGATGGGATGGGATGTTCAGTGAAGCTCTTGCTGCATTTTAATTTTGTAGATTTGTGCTTTCTTTGATAACCTTTATATTAGCAGATCATATTCAGTAATGCGTTGCTTCTTCTTCTTTAGCACTGCTAGGATTTTTTCTCAAAAGAAGCCATTTTTCCCATTTGCTTTGAATAAATCTTTTCCAGTTGGTAATAAGTCAGTATTTAAACTTGGCTTTATTTGACTGTTTCTAAGGACGAAACCATCTTGAAACTCACTCTATTCCCTTCGGTTACATAATGCGATATCCTCTCATCGGGTATCGATTGTGAATAATGTGCTGACGCGTCTCCCACAAGGTCGAAAATGTTATAATGCAACTATAAGTTTTCAACCGAATGGTTCATGCTATCCCAGACGAAGTTACGGAAGATTGGTGTTTATAGGAAATGTCTGACTGAATGAAATCGCTTTTTTAGCAGACGATGCGGAAAATATGTTTTGTTTCTGGGGACTCAATAGTGGGTATTGGAACATATCACGTGGAATCGTGACGTGTGAAGGTTTGATCCGAAAATTAGGAAGTCCATATCGATTTTACCTTATGTCAGGTCTAAGGCTGCTTTAAAATTCTCGAGAAACGACTCTCAATTTTCTAAGTGCCTCGGTATAACTCTCTTAAAAGCTTACTTTTTCTGATAACACCGAAAAGTTGATAATGATGTTGGCTGAAATTTACGTGTTTCAGATTTGGTCAGCTGTTTTTGGATGCTTTAGGGCTGAATTTTTTGAGATATGGCAGTTATTCTATGGAAAGTCTAAAGTAAGCCTGTGGAAAAACTTATTGCAAGTTTTTCAAAAGGTTTTTCGAAAACGCATTTTTAAAGCGAGATCAGGGAAAAACTTTCTTCCAAAAAGAATTCTCAGATTTGCTTTAATGAACTCTTAGGTAGCATGTTCTTGAAAACCCACAAGTCACAAGGTAATGGGTTAAAATCTCATCTAATGTCTAAGGCAACATTATTTTGGGTCCCTTTTATAACCAAGTCCCATTTACTTGCTTCTGTAGCAAAACCCACGTGAAGTTTTCAGAAACTCTCTTTCTGTCTCGTTTTTAGTCGCCATTAATGAAATTATTTTTTTTAAGAGCCTCTGAAACGAGAGGAACCGTGAAAAAATGAATAAGTGTTTAGGTATTTGTCCGTCAAAGATAATAACGAAAGATAAATAATAAAATTAATTGTAAGCCTTTATTATCTTATGTTGCTTTAACATTAAAATACCGAAATTCCAAACTTTTACATATTGATAGACGGCTTCATCGGAGACCTTTAAGAAGTGATTAACGACATCGTTTGTGAACAGTGGTTTAATGAGCTCAAGTAGTTTTCCGTGTCAAATCATATTTCTGGAAGTCATGATAAAACCTTAATTTGGCTACGCTTGTTTCTACGTCGATATTGATTTTCACCGCTGAAAAAAAGATACGGAAACTGTTTCTAGTTACTCTTTTACTTCTGCACTAACTAAATGTAATATTCAGTCCACATCTAGTATTTTAAAGGGACGTACTAATATAGGAAAATGGATAATTATAAGTATTGTAATCGTTGAGCAAGGCAAACAAAACTGTGGTTAATGGAGAGCAGATCCTGTCTCATGTATTATATTTCTAGTGCCATAATTGTTCGCCTCAGAAGCTTATTTTCAGAAAGATCAATGGATAAATGTAAATGTCCCTAATTTCGAAACGATAAATGAATCACTGAAAATCCTTTCACAGCAGCTGACTTCCAAAGCGATATTAGCATCATGTCAGATACTTATATTTTAAAATATCTACAGCCATAAAGCAAGTGGTAATGTGGTAATGCGCTTACCTTCAGAAAGATGGCTGCTTTCTGGTAAGCGTCTTTAGCTTCTCTCAGTTTTTAAACAGGGAATATCCAGTTCCATTCATACAGTATGTAATGGAACGTTGATGCTTTTACGAATAACTAGACGTAAGAATCGAATTAAAGACTCCTTCAAACAAATTCGCAATGGTAGTCCCCTCTTTCGTCGACCCCTTCAAACAAATTCGCAATGGTAGTCCCCTCATTCGTTCTACAAAAAAAGAGAAAGATATGTAAAAAAGAATAGAGGATATGTAAAAAAAAAGAAACAAAAAGATATGTAGGCCTATCACATAATATAAATTCTCTGTTGATTTTGGATGTATTATTTTGCCAATTTTATTTTACAGCATCTCAATTCTACATTACCGTATTCAATACTCTTGCTTCCAGAAAAGATAAATAC
>NC_089783.1:16364281-16371781 GCF_040412425.1 Macrobrachium rosenbergii | reverse complement strand
GAGCAGGTTAGATTGGCAATGTCTCTTGAAGGGTATTATGGACAAGGTATTAATGAAAATGGGAAAGCAGCCTTGGACAGTGTGATTTTAGAGCTTCTCAGGGGAGAGATTTTTACAAATGGAGAAAGACAACCCTAACATTAACAAAGATGTAAGTATGGGTCTCTGCTCTCTCTCTGATGTCACATGGGTGATCTTCATTGAACGCGTGTCAGCCTTTGTCCCAAGTAGTGATGACCATAAGTGGTGGGATGCCCTTAAGTTATCTCTCTTTGGAGTTGATTCTATCCTGCCTGCCTTTGTGGGAGTTGAAGTAATTGGTGTATATTGCCTTAAACAGAAGGTAGAACTTTCAGCTCAAGTCTATGTGAGGAAACATATGTGGTGAGTCCTTTGTGTTGCCTCAGTCATGCTTTCTAGGTCAAAAGGCGTATTCAATGGCCTTCTTATCTATGTAAGTAAGAACTTTGATTCTGGGGCTTGACAATTATTTTAAAGACTGCTGATTTCATTGCTCCTAAGATTACTACTATTTTCAGAAATTGAGTTGGCCTTGCAAGTTTTCTGTCTTGTTTAGAGGCAGAGAAACATTGCTGCATTACCTAGGACACTGATTTCAGTTACCCTTCTTTTATCTAAAGTTTTTGAGAATGTGCTCTCTAAGCATTTTTGTATGTTTGCTTAAGGTAATAGGTAATAATGTGCTACCAGCAGTACAATTTAGTTTTTGTAAAGCCCTTGGTACTTGTGGTGCAAACTGCTCATGATGAAGCTGCAGAGCCATGCACGATCAATTTACTGTAGATGTTAGTGCAACCACTGACCTAGTGAATCCTTATGCACTTATCCACAAGCTAAGATTATTATTATCTCAAAAACATTTTTAATATGCAGAACACAAAGGGTCGGTGTTGACTGATGGACAGCGTACTCTCAGTAACGTCATTTCAGGTGTTCTTCAAGGTAGTGTTCTAGGACCATTGCTATTTATTATCTTTACTGGTGACATGTGGTAAGGTCTGGGGAACAAATAGATTACACAAGCTGATGATGCTAATTTTCTAGCTTTTGTTCCTTCTCTGTGCCTTGGGTCAGTGGTTGCAGAATCTTTGAAAAGAGATCTGGCACGCTTTTATGAGTGGAGTAGGTTTTGGGGCATGAAGTTGACGATTCTGAAACTCAAAGTATGGTAGTTAGTCGATTCAGAGCTCTTTTGCTTTTGCATCCTAATTTAAATTTAAATGGTACTGTTTTAAATGTCAGTGACTCTTTTTAAGACTTTAGAAATAACTTTTGAGTAGAAATTGACTTTTGAGAGACATGTACTTTCAATACTGCTTCCTCTTTTTCTCAAAATTTGGTATCTTGCAGAAATACTTTAGAATTTTTCGTGATGAAGCTAATTTATCTAAGTGTTTAAACTCTTACCTTTTTCCTTGTTTGGAGTATTGTTCTCCATTGTGGTTATTGGGTGCTTACTCTCATTTCAAACTCTTGGACATAGTTATGTCATCAGCTGCTGCAAACAGTATGTTGTTTCCTAGTATCAGGTTTAATACCATTCAGTTTGCTAGGAGTTTTATTTTGCCAAGGACAGTTGTGGAATCTTCTGACCTCCAAATGTTACAACAAACAAATGTACAAACATTCACTTTTATATGTAAGATAAATAAATATATATAAATATAAATATATATATATATATATATATATATATATATATATATATACAGTATATATATATAATATATATACTGTATATATATATATACATATACATATATATGTTTATATATGGGCCCATTGCTAGGTAACCAATTGGTTCTTAGCCACGTAAAATAAATCTAATCCTTCGGGCCAGCCCTAGGAGAGCTGTTAATCAGCTCAGTGGTCTGGTTAAACTAAGATATACTTAACTTTATTTACAGGGAATATGTGAAATCCGGGATTTCATGAAATCCCTAGGAAATTTGTGAAATAATCAACTCGCTTAGGAACATTTGATCCCCAAAGGCTAGTACTAAACACATTGAAACAGTAATTCATCTACACTATTTTGCCGTAGTTAGTACTAGCCCCAGGGGGTTAAATGTATTTTGTACTGTTTAGTACTAGCCCCTGGGGATCAAAAGTCCCTAAGTGCAATCGATCCCTCAGTGGTAGAACTAAACATGGCAAAACACATTTGACCCCCAGGGGCTAGTACTAAACACAGCGAAACAGTGTAGATGAACCACTGTTTTGTCATGTTTAGTATTGGCCCTCTGGGATCAAATGTTCCTAAGCGAATTGGTCATTTCCCAAATTCCCTAGGGAGTTCGTGAATTTCTGATTTCACATATTCCCTGAAAACACACACACACACACACACACACACACACACACACACACACACACACACACACATATATATATATATATATATATATATATATATATATATATATATATATATATATATATATATATATAGATAGATAGATAGATAGATAGATAGATAGATAGCAATGGAAAAATACAGTCGGAAAAAGATACCAAAAGAATGGAGAGAAAGCTTTATCGTACCTATCTATAAAGAAAAGGGTGACATCCAGGATTGTGCAAACTACAAAGGAATAAAGCTAATGTCTCACAGCATGAAAATCTGGGAAAGAGTAATGGATCAAAGAATTAGGGAAGAAACATCTATAGGTGAAGAACACTTTGGTTTCATGCCAGGGAGAGGAACGACCTATGCAGTGTTTGCCCCCGAGCAGATGATGGAAAAACACCAGGAAAAGCAGAAAGGACTACGCATAGAATTCATAGATCTGAAAAAGGCACATGATCGAGTCCCACGCCAAGAGGTTTAGAGGTGTATGCGACTAAAGGGAACACCGGAGATGTATGTGAGGTTGGTCCAAGATATTTAAGAAGGAGCAAAAACGCAGGTTAGAAGCAGTGTTGGGTTAACTGAATGGATACCAGCAAGAGTTGGTTTACATCAGGGATCTGCTTTATGTCCATATCTTTTTGACCTGGTTATGGATGTGCTATCTCAAGGATAAGAGATCAGTCCCCCTGGTGCACGCTATTTGATGATGACATCGTGTTATGCAGCACCAACAGAGAACTAGTAAAGTCAGAACTAGAGCAATGGAGGAAAGTACTGGAAGACAGAGGATTAAAGATCAGTAGGAAGAAGACTGAATACCTAAGGTTTAATGAAGATCAGGACTCCGAGATTAGTAAGGAAGGGACAAGACTGAACAGACCAGAAAAATTTAGGCATCTTGGTTCAACAGTAGCTGGTGATGGAAATTTGGATGTAGGAATAACACACACAGTGCTGGCAGGATGGAAAAATTGGAGAAAGATGTCAGGTGCCTTGTGTAACCGCAGAATCAACATAAAGGTTAAAGGAAGAGTGTATAAGAGGAACTACTAAAGTCGTAGAACTATCAAAGAAGGCCCAGGAAAGAGCACTGCAGTGGTACGGCCATGTGATGAGAAGGGATGAGACGCATGTAGGGAGGAGAGTGATGCAGATGGAGGTGTCTGGTGGGAGAGCGAGAGGGAGACCGAAGCGAAGGTGGATGGTTGTAGTTAAAGAAGATCTGAGAGACAAACAATTGTCAGCAGACGATGTGTTTGACCGAACCAGGTGGAGGAAAGCTGTCAGAAATATCGACCCCACATAGAAGTGGGAAAAGATGTAGAGAAAGAAGATATATGTGTGTGTTTGTGTGCGTATATTTTTCCTTGGTTTTTTAACCTGGAGCTCTCTCAAAAATACAATAGCTTGCCTCATTCATACCTTAGATACTTAATCGTAAGTGAAATTCCGCATAATTTGAAAATTCCGCTGAAAGGGCATCGAGAAGAGAGTGAAAATGAAAATATTTTTGAGAAATAAATTTCGGACTCCCATTTATTACACAGCCTTCCCCAACTATACAGCAAAATAAGATTCCAAACAATCCTATCCAATAAAAAGGACTTCACAGATGTATTTTTTGTTTGCTAATATATTTAAAGTTACTTTCAAGCTCACTTGGATTAGGTTTTGGTCTGTCTAGAAGCTTAGTCATTGTTAATAACGACTGGGTAAAAACCAAAATTCTGCCGAAAACTTGTTTATTTTTAAGTCGAGTTTCGTGTTTTCCTTGCTCACCGGGTTCATTTAAATATATGAGAAATTACCGATAGGATAAAATTAGAGGTAACCAGGATTTACCGTCCCATTTTTGTGTAATGAAAATGTATATATACATTCAAACCCCAAGTTCGAGGAATGTAGTACATACAAATTACATACAAGGAAGATTTTTTCTCATAAAAATAGGTTTTTTCTTATAATTAATAATTACAATCGGCTATTGAGCATCTGACAGGATGTGTTATATACTTAACGTCATTATGGATTTTCACTAAATGTGTAATGACAGAGCAATAAAAACTCACATTTTTGCGATATTTGACTTTGCTGACTTTAAATAGGGGAATGTGATTTTTTGCAGTTACATGGTAAAAATACACTAAAATACTTCTTATGTAAATAAGGTGGTTACGTGATAACTAAGTATAATTTTGCAATATTTTTTTTAACTTGCTTACTGAGTATGGATCCCAAATGCATTTTACCCAATGGGCGTCATCACTTAATTCCAGCTCTGCGCTGCAGAGATTTATTTGTTTGAAACGCTATCTTTAATCTACATCAAAGCAATTGTGACTTTCAAGTTACCTTGGACATAAAATAAAAATAAAAATGAAAAGCCATCTGCATTAAACTTGACACTTCAATCGTTAATCAAAATCATGATTAGGAGACCCGATCTTGTTTTGTTCTAAAGAACTGAAAACTTTGTATCTTCAACGTTTCTTGAGTTGAAAACTCCCTGTTAATTTCAGAGGCTCGTTTGTCATCTCCAATTTTAGTTTTCTGTCCGTCCGCACTTTTTCTGTCCTCACTTTTTCTGTCCGCACATTTTCTGTCCGCCCTCAGAGCTTAAAAACTACTGAGGCTAGAGGGCTGCAAATTGATATGTTAATCATCCACCCTCTAATAATCGAACATACCAAATTGCAGTCCTCTAGCCTCCGTAGTGTTTATTTTGTTTAAGGTTAAAGTTAGCCAAGATCGTGCGTCTGGAAACGCTATAGGACATGCTACCAACGGGCCGCGGCTGAAAGTTTCATGGACCGCGGCTGAAAGTTTCATGGACCGCGGCTCGTACAGCATTATACGCTGTACAGAAAACTCGATTGCGTATACTAAGATCCACGTAATAGGCATCCGGAAAGTCAAGACAAAAGGAACAAAAATGTTCAGTGATCTTCTTACTCTATCGTAATTTTTTTTCTTTTAGAGAAATGTGCTTTCTTTGGTACCCTTTACATTAGCAGATTATTTCGAGTAATTTGTCGCCGTTTTTCCTCTTTTCTTGCATTGCTAAGATTTTTATTTTTAAAGGAAACTATTTTTTCCGGTTTGCTTTGAATAATACATACATCTTTTTCGGTTTTTAATAAGACTGTATTCAAACTTGTCTTCATTTGATTGGTTCCAAAGACGAAACCATCTTGAAACTCCATCTACTCCTTTTAGAAACGTAAATCAATATCCTCTCTTCAGTTATCGATTGTGAATGATGTGCTGACGCGTCTCCCATAAGGTCGAAAATGCTATAGTGCAACTCTAAGTATTCAACCGAATAGTTAGTGCCATCCCAGATGGAGTTGCGGAAGATCAGTATTTATAGGAAACGTGTGATTGACTGAAAACGTTTTTTAGCAGACGATGGGGAAAATAAACTTTGTACCGGGAAGGACAGTAGTGGGTATTGCAACAGATCGCGTGGAATTGTGACAATCGCGACTTTTAAACGTTTGATCTGGAAATGAGTAAGTTCAAATTGAATTTGACTCATGGCTAGGCTAAGACTACTTTAAAATGAAACGCTCTTGAAACGACTCTCAGTTTTCTAAGCGCCTCAGCATAGTTCTCTTAAATACTTATTTTTTCAGATAATATCGACAAGTTGATAAAGGCGTCGGCTGATATTTACGTATTTAAGGTCCGGTCAACTTTCTTTGATGATTTAGGGCTGAAATGTTTTATTTTATGTAAAGTCTCCCCTAAGCCTGCAGAAAACCGATCGTTATGGTTGATTCTTTACTGAACTTCCTTGAGAAAAGATCAAGAGCTGTTGTAATGTTGAATAAAGTCGACTTAAGTGAAAGTCCAGGAATACATTCCTTTTAAAAGTCTTTTCGAAATCGGAAGCATGAATAAACTTTCTTCCAAAAAGCTTTCTCAAGTTTTCTTGTTCTTGAAAACCCACGAGTCGTAAGGTAATGGGGCAAGAAGTATATGGTAGCGTTACTTTTGGGTTCCTTTTTTTATAATCATTTCACACTTACTTGCTTTTGTAGCAAAACCCATGTGAAATTTTGTGAAACTTTCTTACCATTTCGTTTTTATTCTTCTTTAATTAAATTATTTTTTTGTAAGAATCTCTGAAACGAAAGGAACCGTGAAATATTGAATAATCGCTTAGGAGCCTTAGGTACTTGTCAGTCAAAGTAACGAAACATAAGCCATAAAATTAACTGCAAGTCTTTAAAATTTTATGTTGCTTTAACATTAATACTGGATTTCCAAGTTTCTACATATTGACAGACGATTTCATCAGAAACCCTTAAGGAGTGATTACGACATCGTTTGTAAACAGTAGTTTAATGAGCTGAAGTAGTTTTCCTTGTGAGATCGTATTTGTGAAAGTCATGATAAAACTTGACTTTAGCAATGCTTATTTCTGCGTCGATGGTGATCTTCATGGTTGTAAAAACAACTGTACATCATTATATCATGGATAACTAAAAAAAAAAAAAAAATTCCGGAAACTTTCTAGTTACTCTTCTACTTCCCCAGTAACTAATTGTAATATAGATTCCACATCAAGGGTTTTTAAAGGATATACTAAGATAAGAACAAGAATAATGATATGTATTATAATTGTTATCGTTGAGAAAGGTAAACATAACTGTGGTTTAATGGAAAGCGTATCTGTTTTCTCGAAGTACTTCGTCCTGACATAATTATGCATTCTGCTTCTAATGCTATAATTATCCATTATAAATTTATTTGTCTCAGCAACATACTTTTAGAAAAATAAGCAGATGAACTGAGTGTCCTTAAGTGCATCCCGTTTTCAGAACTATAAATGAATCACCGAAAATGTCCTTTCATGGCAGCCGGCTTCCAAAGCGATATTAGCATCATGTCGGAAAAGATAAATACAATTTCACAAGACAAACCCTTTTTCTAGAACGCTCAGTTCTCTGGGAGTTGTTCCTCCCTTGCCTTTCCTGCAGGTTCCTCGTTCGCCTCCAGAATCAATAAAGCGTTAAATTTAGTACTTGCGAAGTCGTTTAGCTATTCCAGCTGTTCGCCAAAACTTTAAGCGACCTTTGCAGGTTCAGGAACAACTTGTAAGCGGATCCACATGAACTTTT